>NW_022712730.1:76964-109188 GCF_011630105.1 Anneissia japonica
CCCCTAATTTCAAGACTCCTACTGTAGATACGCCACTGTCTACAACTTGGGGAGTAGGAGGCTTATAATTCAAAACATTCGTTGCTAGGGAGTCGAGAGGTAAACATCTGGAACCTCTGATGCATTTTATCTATGAGGCGTGGGGAATGGAGACTCAATGCTAAATTAACTAAGACTCTCAAGCCTGTTTTCTACTGGCAAATTTATTCGTGCGAATAGAAAACGTTGATTCATGCGCATTCCATTTACATTTATATTGAAGTTTTTGTGAAGCGAAAAAATATGCAACCAATCAGGGCTCAGGAAGCAAATCTACGCTTTGATTCACGCGCATAAATTCACCTAGTGGAAAACAGGTTTTGTGTGGCCTGGGAAATTACAAACACCTATGCCTATATAATTGTCTTGAATGATGTGTCTATAATATAATGGTCATATGTGATGTCATCATAACCTTATTTAGGCATATTGCATCTTTTTATCAAATAAAATTTGATACAGTGGTCTGGAGAGGGTTTCCAGAGAAAAATCCTACATCATTTAACAGGATTAAACCCGTAGCCTAAGATTAAAGGGCAGCTACGATTACGTCACCTGCTACTTAAATAGTTGCCGTCATCAAGAATATTATGAATTCTTCCGCTAAGCTCCGCCCCTTGGATATTTACAGTGTAAAAACATATCCAAACATGTGCATTGTGGGACAACCCGCATTCCCAGCCCTGCTGATTGGTCAGTTGTTAGGTTTGATTGACACTTAGGAAAGGTCTTTTGCTTACCTCTGGCATCCTTGTATTCTTCTTCTCTATGAAGTGTTTGAAAGACTTGGAGCCATGCAACGGCGCAAGCTGCTCGTCCATACTTAGACTCTTCTTCTTGGAATCCGACATCTCTTTATCCTTCAAGGCTTGTGGGTCTTCAAGTGGCTGTTAAAGATTAAGAAAAAGAGATTAAATTAAAAATATTAAATATGTTAGTAATAAATTCAATGTTCTATGATTTTTTTTCTAGTTCTAAAATGTATTGAAAAAGTAAAGATAGAAGAATAATCCATAACTTGAAGCATCATTGTGGTGAATTGTCTATGGGCATGGTCCTAGCGCCACATAATGCAAAACCTGTCTCTTATACACATCTAGATGTGTATAAGAGACAGGGGGAATAGAGACTCAATGCTAAATTAAGATTCTCAAGCCTCTTTTCTACTAGGCAAATTTATTCGTGCGAATCGAAAGCGTTGATTCATGCGCATTCGCATTCACATTTCTATTGGAGTTTTTGCGAAGCGAAAAAATACGCAACCAATCAGGGCTCAGGAAGCAAACCGACGCTTTGATTCGCGCGCATAAATTCACCTAGTGGTAAACAGGCTTTGTGTGGCCTGGGAAATAGCAAACACCTATGCCTATATAATTGTCATGAATGATGTGTCTATAATATAATGGTCATATGTGATGTCATCATAACAATATTTAGGCATATTGCATCTTTTTATCAAATAAAATTTGATACAGTGGTCTGGAGAGGGTTTACAGAGAAAAATCCTGACATTATTTAACAGGATTAAACCCGTAGCCTAAGATTATAGGGTAGGTGCGATTATGTCACCTGCTACTTCAATAGTTGCCGTCATCCTCAAGAATATTATGGATTCTTCCGCTAAGCTACGCCCCTTGGATATTTACAGTGTAAAAACATATCCAAACATGTGCATTTGTGGGACAACCCGCATTCCCAGCCCTGCTGATTGGTCAGTTGTTAGGTTTGATTGACACTTAGGAAAGGTCTTTTGCTTACCTCTGGCATCCTTGTATTCTTCTTCTCTATGAAGTGTTTGAAAGACTTGGAGCCATGCAACGGCGCAAGCTGCTCGTCCATACTTAGACTCTTCTTCTTGGAATCCGACATCTCTTTATCCTTCAAGGCTTGTGGGTCTTCAAGTGGCTGTTAAAGATTAAGAAAAAGAGATTAAATTAAAAATATTAAATATGTTAGTAATGAATTCAATGTTCTATGATTTTTTTTCTAGTTCTAAAATGTATTGAAAAAGTAAAGATAGAAGAATAATCCATAACTTGAAGCATCATTGTGGTGAATTGTCTATGGGCATGGTCCTAGTCACCGCAAAGAGGCGGTACCTGTTTACATAATTTTTTATCTTCTAGATAGTGTGATTAACTTTTTTACATGTAACAGTAAACACAGACCTGTTGTTTGTTATTCATTTGTTTATTATTAGCGTTGATGATTTTTTAAAAATACAATAGGTTTGATGGACTCACCTCACTGGCTCCTCTTCTTTTCCAGTCTTTGGGATCTAAATACCAGGCACCATATTTCATTTTGACCCAGCTGGGACTGTAGCCAGTTTGACCATACTGTAAGAAAATGTCCATCAAAAAATTAGGAAACTATGTATAATTTTACAGTAATTTGTACATAGTTATACAATTTAGTAAAGAAAATAGTTCTCCAACACTAGATTTATTTTCCAGCCACATATCAATGATTTTGGATACTATTTATTATTATTATTTTTATGTTGTTTTCTATAGAATAAAATATTAATTTGTACTTGAATTGTTGAATTGAGCACCTACCAATTTCTTTTGAGTTTTTTCAACATCTTCTAATGTTTGTGTTAGTGTTTCTTCCTGAGATATCGTTGCTGTCATTCGAAGCTCGGGTGGAACATTTGTTAACTCCACAACATGTATAGGAACTGAGAGGGCAGGCTTCGTTTCATACCCACTGGCAAACAGGCTATGAATTGTAGATTCTTCAATATTGTGGCTCTCACCTCCAACCCCAGCCACCCATTCACAGAACTCCTTCGTAACGACTTTGATGTGCTCACCCTGGCCTGGGGATTCACTGCGTTTCTTTGTATTCTTCCTATCGTCCTTTTGCTCATCTTCTTTCTTAGGGAGCCAACGATATGGATTCCTTGGGGGAGGTGATTCTTCTTCGTCTATCCTACAAGATAATAATAATGATATAATGAATTTATTATCTTACTGAAAGTTTGTAGCTTGTTGGTCAAGAGTCCAAGGGTCCTGTGCCACCACAAACAATTTGTGCATGTGACCACACAAAAGTTTTTTTTAGGCATACAATTAAACTTGCCTAAAGTCAACTTTGCGTAAGTCCAATAATTTCTAAGTTGATTTTATTTTACATGCCAAATTGTTGTGTTTTCCATCATTTAACAATCCGTAAGTCAAATTTTACCTAAATTGAACAATATTTCAATGGCATTTTGGATTTGACTTAGGCAAGTTCAACTGTACAATCATTACCTATAATGACCATTCAAGCACCAAAGAAAAGGAATTTACAGAGACGCTGCCCCTAAGAAATTGTACACTTTTTTTGCACACCTAGTTAACCTTCAGATGTGAAGCCACACCAGTGGCAAATCTAGGAATTTAAAAGAGGGAACCATGGAGGGACCTACACAAGTAGAGGATCCAGACCACACCCTCAGCTCCTTCATGGTTTGGACTAAGGTACAAAAGCTTATGACTGGGGCACCACTAGATGGCTGGAAATGGCATTCTCAGACTTAAATTTGAAAGTTATTTTTTTTCCCCTTTACTTTGATTTAAAAAAATTATAAATTTGGTGGGGGTGGGGGCAGGCAGGGCAAGAGGGCCCTTCTTGAATCTGCCGTTACACACCTAGACCCAGTGGCAACTAAATGCTAAGTTTACATAATCACTTACTTTGATGTGATGCTTGACTGCCCTGCATTCTTCTGAGATCCTAATAAACTTTCTGTCATTTCCTCATCAAACTGATCTTCATCTTCATCAATCTCACTTGATAGATTCATCTCTGGGTCCAATACATCCATTACATCTTCAAAAACCTTCGAACGATATTAAACGACTTGCATTAGTAAAAATACAATGAAACCTAGCCATAGTAAAGAGAAATTATTAAAATAAAGAAAGCAAAAAAATAAAGAAGTTTTCTCTATTGTGGCCTCTTATGTTGAATTTCCCACATCTATTGGTGGGTGATAAGAGACCATCTATGTTGCCTTGAAGTCTATCTTATGCTTGTAATATGCACTTTGTATTTATATCATTTTTCCCATCTTTTAATTTCCATAATTTAATTCATTTGTTGCTTTATTTTTTTTTGTAAAAATGGAAAATAGCTCCCATTGAACGTGATGTGTAACAAACTCACATCTGGTGGCATAGATTCTTCGAGGTGTGGGAACAAAGCTAAGGGGTGCTGTAAAAGTCCATACTCCATCTCATTAATATGATCCCTTCGCTGCTGTTGTAAAGGCGTGGTTTTTTGAAAAGCTATTTCTTCTTTGGTAAAGCGACCCCTATTGACAGATTGCACTTTTGGAAATTTGGTTTCACTATCACCACAAATGTTTGGCTCCAGAGTTTTCGACCCCTGAAAGTAAAATAACAGGCACTAATGTGAATAAAAATTTATCGACCAATCAATAATTTATACACCTGAGTAAATTAACGTTACTTCAAGTGATTTTGTACAGAGTAGAAATGATTTTTATTGATTGCAGTATATTATTACACATTATGGCATTAATGATGCTAAATTCAAGCTGAAATATAATTGAAATACTCTAGTGATTATTGTATTTATTCATACAGGTCTCCATCTAATAATAGACCACCTCCAATTAAAGATCACTTTTCTATTATAGTCTGAAATTAACATATGTTTTTCATCTTTATTATTTCTTTACTCTTTTAATGTTTGATTAAATTAGAGATCAAAGCTGACAAAAAAACATGCAAACCCTGGCCCCAAAAGTGGTCTTTTACTGAAGGGAGACCTTAGCATTTCTAAGCGCATTACTTTAACTATTGGATTTTCCTTCAGCCTTGGAGGTAGACCATCTCGGAAATCATCCAAACCACTTTGCAAGAAAGTCCACTTGGATCCCACGACAGTCTTTGATATATCATTTGGCTTCTTGGATTTGATGAATCTTGTTTTCAATCTTTCTTTATACCTATAAAGAGATTACTATTACTAACATTGAACAACAATCAATTGGCAATTTAATGAGTCAATTTTTTTATTATTATATTTCATTACAATACTGTAATAATAGTAGTACAAACAATATTTAGTAGTTTAAATAACAGTCGTGAAAAAAGGGTAATCTCGGACTACATCTTCTTCTTCCTGACCTTCTCTAGTCGGAGACTAGGCCTAACTTGGACAAGCGGACTGACCTAGCCTAGGGCCTACATAATTACTTAACATAGGCCTCCTATCTCTCCCTCTAGCCTAGGCCTAGTCTAGACTAGGACTAGGCCCTATTTATAATAACTAGGCCTAGGCCTACTCTAGCATATAAGCTTTTCACCACCAAAGAATTTCATCAGTCTACTCACCATGGCTGATCTCTTATCTTTTTATCTGATACAGTATTTACAAGAGCTAAGTCATACTTCCATTCCGCCATCTTTATATAGAGGCGCCTATTATTAAATTTTCATAACAAAAACAACTCCCTACACATTTTCCAAGTAAATTTTAAGGACGAAGGCCTCGGCCTTTTGTGTGTGCACATTGTTTTGTTTATTTTTTCGTCATGGAAACAGACACACGAGGGCGGAATCTATATCCAAAAAGCGCCCCCAACGGTGTCGCTGAAATAGAAATTGTTCCAAAGCAAAAAAGTGGGGAAGTAGGTAAGTTGTCTTTTTGAATAGATTCTAAGAATAGACTAGGCCCTAGGCCTTGAAGACGTGATGTATTAAAAGTGTAGGTGTACATTAAAATGTAGAATCCAATTTTATTAATCTAGATGGTTATAACGATTAATATCTGTAAGTAGGCTGGTCCTAGCCTCTAGACTAGGCTCAGAGGCTGGGCCACCACCAGTGCAGCGAGCGAGGCGAGGTAAGCCTAGGCCCCCTTCTCCTCCTCTTAGGCCTATCCGACGGCCTATCCGTCGGTTGATCGAGAGTACCCCATCATCCTAAACCTAGGCTAGCCTACTTCGTTTAGTTCAGCCGGCAGCAGTGTCAGGGTGAACTTATTTAGCCTCCTCCACTTAACGTATAATGCCATGGATATTTATTTGGAAATAAATGAAAACTGAAACTGTATAACTATAGGCCTAGGCCTATACTGTATGTATCTAGAAGTACAGACAATATTGAAAATAGGGTTGTATTTAGTTTTAGGAAGTGGATATATTTATGTCACCGTAAACAAATCAGGGAACGATATACATTATTTACTTGAAATAGTTAGTCATATTTTAATAAACTAGCATTTATTGGTCACGTTAATTTATCGCTTCTGATTAAATGTACGTTGGCCTAAGTTTTTGGTAGGCAATCCATGGTAGCTGTACGCATATCAAATCCTCCAATCATGTAAGTGTTTATATTCATGTTAAATTACATTAACTTGACCAAACATTTTTTTGTACAAACAAAGGAGTTTTTGCTCTTAAAGAAGCCAATATTCAACAACACACGATTGAGTCGACGGCAAAGCAACTCACCTGGGGAATCCCTGAATTGGTTGTATGAATTTTTGTAAACAGTTTACAACAGTTTACAGTATTCCACATACTATTTGCATCCATGTAGACACATGCACAGCATGTTATTTCATTCAAATTACTATAACTGCCAATGTTGTTTTTGTTAGTGTTCAAATAAAACATTAAAAATATTTGTTTTGTCATACTTCATTTGTAAAGATTAAATATCTTACAGAAAATACACGCATATTCTTTACTCTTGCTGCATAGCATACAGTAGTTCGTAGAGTTTGGATCACATGCTCATCTTTCTCGGTTGTTCTTCTTGCTCGATTTGGGCCCAACAATTGACCCGACTAACGGATGTTAACGATTTTGTTTTTGTTAGTGACGACATCGGTAAATGTGTTTGAATGAAAACATTAAATATTATTTACTTTGTGATGATTGACTATCGTATAAAAATAAGGCTTAGGCCTAGGAGAAAATCATTTTTATTTTGAGGTACAGTAATTGAGTGCTAGTTTTAGCAGGGAATTTTCATGTTTTGGCGTAGGCCTAATATTGTACTTTATTTAATGATTTAACTACATACATTATAGGAAATTAAATAACGTAAAAAAAAATACAAAATTATAATGAAATCAGTACTGTTGTAAGCTTGGACAATTTTGATCGAGTGAATGATGTAAGTTAAACTATAACTGCGCATGCGTTATTTATTTCACATAGATATATCGTTTCCTGATTTGTTTACAGCGATGTAAATATATCTACTTCCTTAGTTTTACTCAATCAAATCTAATCAGTGTACATGAATGAAAGTTAAATTTTTCTATACTTAGATTTCTTTTTCTACATTGTAGAGTGTGTTTGGAAGATAAATATGACATTCTGACCTGATCTGACTCAATGTCACAGAACCTGATGCAGTTTCTTATGTTTTAATCGTCACTACTGATTGTAGTAATAAGTATTGCACACCAAGGAATCTAAAACTCCACAGACATGACGGTGAGTACTTCGCGATCAAATGATTATGTTTTTATTTTCATACAACTAATTTTACAGGTCTTTATAAATATTTAGTATTCATAGCCAAATGATAGGCCTATCTACCACTTATGTGAGGCTTGTTGTATAAATCACACTTTATATACATTACCAAGCATTTAAATACAACAATTTATTAAAAGAGATGTTAGATCTTTGATGTACACATTAAAGTGAGATTGTCATGTATCTCATAGTAAACATTTTTTCATTTTCATTTTCTCCAGAACAAAGATTCTGATACAGTGCAGGTGGTTGTACGCTGCCGTCCACTTAACGAGAAAGAAAAGTCCAAAGGTTTCAAAATGGCGGTGAAGGTAGATGAGACTATGGGCCAAATCCGAGTGACAAACCCCAACGCCCCTAGTGGAGAACCACCAAAGACATTCACCTTTGACACAGTGTTTGCCCCTGCGTCAAAACAGGTGGACGTTTACAATCAAACAGCAAGGCGAATTGTTAACGCTGTACTTGAAGGGTATAATGGTAAAGGAAATTTAAATACATTGCAAGAAATTCTTGGGGAAAGTTGCACATATATAAACCAACTGACCAAGGATCGTAAGAGCTTAAATTTAGGGACATACAAAACAGATTTAACTATCTAGCAAAAAAATATTGCTATACACTATGTATTGTGGATTTTTTTAAATATTGTTATTAATGTTTTAAAAAATTACCATCTGAATTTTTTTTTATAATAATAATAATACTGCTTTAAATTTTTTGAAATTTGTGTCTGTTTATGCCCATATATAGTCATAATACTGTTTTCTTGTATAGGAACTATTTTTGCATATGGTCAGACAGGAACTGGGAAGACATTCACCATGGAAGGTGTGCGGTCCCAGCCAGAGCTCCGAGGAATCATTCCCAATTCTTTTGCACACATCTTCGGACATATTGCAAAGGCAGAGGAGAAAACACGATTTCTAGTCCGAGTTTCATATCTAGAAATCTACAACGAAGAGATTCGAGATTTGCTGAGTAAAAATCAATCACAAAAACTTGAAGTATGTATACTGTTGATTCTCTTAATTATTTAATAATTACAATATGTAATAAGGATATATGATATGTTTTATAATAACATTAGCAATAGTACCAATAACTGTAATAATTTTTTATTATATTTATTATATTATAACAAATACAATTATATATTCAAATCAAATATACTTTTATTTCCATACAAATGAAATAATAAAAAGTTGCAAAATAAAATAATGTAATTGAAAATATATTGTATGGAAGGAGGCTACAATAAGTTATGCAAGAAAAACCCTCAGAGCTTTAGGATGTAGCCACCTTTTACAAAGAAGTTGAAAAAGCACATTCAAACAGTATAGGTGCCGGAATATCTGTGTTGGAAAAATGTTTTTTTATGTGATGGAAATTAAGTCCAAGTTATTAATTGTCCTCCCATATTAGTGATGTATCCTTTTTTTGCACTTTTACTTCAGGTTAAAGAAAGACCCGATGTTGGTGTCTACGTAAAGGACTTGTCCGCATTTGTTGTAAACAACGCAGATGACATGGATAGAATTAATACTATTGGCAACAAAAATCGTTAGTTTATGTGCATTTATATTCAATATTTTATTATCTGAAGTGGAGATGTGGCTTGGTAATTTACGATGCTTGCCTTCCAGTGCCAGGGTCCTGGGTTCAAATCCTGCAAAAACACTTTTCCCATCCCTAAGCCTCATAATGAGACTTTACTGATAGAAGAATCACATTATTTCATTTAAGATGGTCCCTGAATATCAGCCGACCCTCTAGGATAAGCTGGAAGGGCCACCCCCTATAAATATGGTTTAAAAAAAGATATTCTGTCATAACATAAAACAAAAAATAACAATCATAAAAGGTCATTGTAGTCCGAATTCAATTTTCTACCTTTTGGCATAAACTCATTTAAACATCTCGTTCAAATACAATATTTTTAAATTTATATTTTTCTTAAAGATATGCTTTATAATTTGGTACATCTTGATATTATGTGGCATAGCATGAAATATTTTTATATATCTTTTTATTCTAAATTTAAATACTTTTGTAGTAAAAAAGTAATTAAGAACACTGTTTACAAAATGAGCAATGTATGTAAATATTTGCTTCATAATTATATACAGTAACCGAAAACCTTACTCCATTTTTCCTTTGAGCCCTATTTTTTTGTACCTCATCCTGTCAATTTAGGTTAGGGAAAAAATATGTTTGTGCCTCCGACCATAAAAATTGTCTTGGTAAATAGTGCCACCAAATGATGTGTGTACACTACAGCCCAACAATTTAAAAAAATTTGTTTTCCCAAAAATGCCACTTGGAAATTCATAATGCCTCCAACCACACATCGCATGGTCGCACACTTTTCCTGGCCTTCGGAGCACCGAAACCAAGTTTTTTTTTTGTGTTGCTATCATTACAGGATCGGTTGGAGCTACAAATATGAACGAACAGAGTTCACGGTCCCATGCCATTTTCACCATAACGGTAGAAAGAAGTGACGAAGGCCTTGATAAAGAGCAGCATGTCAGGGTTGGGAAATTGAACTTAGTGGATTTAGCAGTAAGTTAAAATTTATTTATGTTTTTTTGTGAGCATAGACAGTGCCAGCCAGTTGGCTACAGTGTTCTCCCGAAGCCGTCTTAGCCGTCAATTTTACCGGTAAAAATAACCAACCAACCAGTAAAAATTTTGAGTTTGTAAAATAAAAAAAACTATTGATTAGGCTGAGGTAGTCCAGGCTGGCCCTCTTAATAAATTAACATCATTCCAGTCTATATCTACACTATGAATATGTGTTGTTGTGTCTACAAGTCATTTAACCCAACTAAAAAGGGGTAACGTACCTCACATTGTGCGCATTGCAATTTTTATGGACAAATTTACCAGTAAAAATTTTTCAGTTGGGAGAACACTGGGCTAGATGGGCTAAACCCAGCCTTCAGAAATTCTAAACCTGTCAGAGAATATTTAAGTAGAATCATTTTAAGCAAGAGATAGCTGGCATGAGAGTGCCATTTTCAGGCATCTAAAGCCAAGGTGAAATATCCTAAGTTTTTTATTTTAGCCACACCATATTGTGGAGTGGCCCATTTGTCAGGGAATGATAGACTACCTATCCGGGAAATGCTGACGCCATCATTTTTACTTTTGATAAAAGTAAAACATCCTGAAATTGTAAACCCTGTGATTGGTTTTGACACATCTTGAAACCGATCAAGTTGCACCAACCTCAACTACCACATGAACACAGACCATGACCTTTTTTAATTCTGTCTTGGTTTCAGGGCTCTGAACGGCAGACAAAGACCGGTGCATCGGGGCAGAGATTGGTGGAGGCAACTAAAATCAACTTGTCACTTTCAACATTGGGAAATGTGATCTCATCATTGGTTGACGGTAAAAGCACCCATATACCATACAGGAACTCAAAACTTACTAGGCTTCTGCAGGACTCACTTGGAGGCAATGCCAAAACTGTTATGGTATGTCATTAAATAGATGTTGATAATTTAAAAAATAATTATTTATTTATTAACATCTTTAACCAGGATGACACAATCCTTTACAGAAAAAAAAAAGTCAATGGTCCTTCCCTTTTCTCTTCCTTTCCCCTTTGATTCCCTTTTTTTTTTTTCTTAAACAAACAAAGACAACAGATGTGCACCTCCGATTTTTAAGGCTTAATATTAAATGACGTGAACACAAAATGCTGGTGTTTGGCAGCTTTCGGTCTTTGTTTAGAAAAATATATTACAGGTCTCCCTCATAAAGGACCACTTTAAGGACACAACACAACACACACACAATCATTTTTCCCCTTATTCATCCCCTTTCACTTTCTTTCCCCTTTTTAGTTTCTTTTCCCTTCTTTTCCCTTTTTTCCTTTTCAAAACATGTGTTCATACACATGTTGAATTTTTTTCAGGAAGCTGAGTATGCATTCTATAGGTATTTGATCCAATGACCTCTTAGTTGACCCAATTATTATTTGTTTCTGGTTATAATGTGCAGTACTAATTTTTATTTTGTTGAATTTTTTTTTTTTTTTTTTTCCAAACTTATCCTAAATCTAGTGTGCAAATCTTGGTCCTGCTGAGTATAATTATGATGAGACAATAAGCACCCTGAGGTATGCTAACCGAGCAAAAAATATTAAAAATAAGGCGAAGATTAACGAAGACCCAAAGGACGCCCTCCTAAGACAATTTCAAAAGGAGATAGAAGACCTGAAGAAGAAACTAGTAGATGGTGAGTTATTCAATTTTGTTGGAGGGTATTGCACTTACATGATGTTATTTATCATATCATATATCATTTATTTTACCATTTCAAATTTTTAACAAAAACAAACATCAATATGTGGTAAGATTGCTCGAAAAAGAGCAATGCCCATCTGTCTGAGAGCTCCCCAGTAGCGACTGGAGAAACATAAATATTTATCTGAAAATAAATGCACAAATAAAACTATATATAAAAATATTATTTTGACAATTAAAAACATTATTATTATTATAATCATTTTTTTATTATGCTGTTTGTTGATGACAGGTGGTGTATTAAATTTATTATTATTATGATAACTTATAGTAAGTTTGATTCATTTCAAACTTTGCAGAATGCAGGATGATTTTTTTTTTTTTTTATTCATAGAGGGTGAGCCTTCTAGCTAAGCCCAGAATTTCATTTAATGTATTTAGGAACCCTCGTGAGTATACTGAATAATGGGATAATTTAAGTGTTATTAATGTAATATGGTTGGAGATTTATATAGCACTTTATACCAAAGTCTCAAAGCACTTGAGGTGTTGACTATCCTGCACAGTAACTTTATTCTCACTTGAGGGTCTCCTTGTGTCTAAGCTACCTTGTAAACCTGTAGCAGCTATCTCTCATCTGTCCACAACGGGGGAAGTATGAACCAGTACACCTGTGTAACCCCCTACTTGTCTCAAAAGATGTACTGGGTTTTTTATAGTGCACACAAGCCGTTGTGTACACTGGGCCTACAGTTTATAATCCTTATCCAAGAAGACTTATTCCACCTCCAGAACCATAGGTGAGCGTGCCGTTCGAACCAGCGCCAGTATTATAGCTGTATGCTGCAGCGCCCCTGCCTTAATCACTCGGCCATCCAACAAAGCTTAAGTAACAGAACTGTTTTTTTTATTGTCAAGTAAAATCCCCAATCTCTCACAATGCAAACATTGAATTTAAATAATTATTGTGTCAGGTGGTGGTGAAGGGGACAGTGGCAGCGGCAGTGAATATTCAGACTCTGGCGAATCTGAAGAGGAAGAAGTGATGGGACCAGATGGAACCATGACAACAAGAAAAAAGAAAACTAAAGGTATCTTTTCAATCTAATTCTTTATTCTTTCATTTAATAAAGAATTCAAAATTTAAAAAAAATAAATCTCTTCAAACTTGATTTTTTCATGCAGTGGTCCCCCTTCTCCCAAAGCCTGTCACCCCTTGTCCCATCCTTGTAATTGAAATTTGCTGGGGAAAAAAAATTTCATAATTTGATAGCTAAATTCCCCTTACTTAATAACCAACAAGTCCCTCCTTCAGTGTAATGCCATGTCTTTGTCAATAATCCTTTTATGGAAGAAGAATTTTAATATATGGATGTTGGTTGTGATAACACTTTATTCTACTTTTTCTGATTTTGTTAATACAACAACAAAGCACTCTGCATTTTGCAGTCAAACATATAACTTATATGTTGTTTTGTATAAAACAAAATTGGGTTTTTTTTTTAAGCCAAGAAGAAATTATCACCTGAAAAAATGGCCGAGATGCAGAGAATAATAGATGAGGAGCGACGAGCTTTGGAAAGTCAGAAAGACATGGAGGAAGAAGAGAGGAATAAAGCCCAAGAGTTACTAGAGAAGCGAGAGAATGATTTGAAAAAGGCACAGTAAGTTGTTGTATTTCACATGCTTATGTAAGTTGCATCTACACTATTTGCTTTGGTCCACACGAATTTGTCTATGAGGTGTTGATACAAATGACACCAGGTCCATATAAGGAAACATGTTTGGAGTCATGTTTTTAATAACATAGCGTTTGAGAGTTTCTGGTAAGTTTATTTATATTAGAAATTTTTTTGAATGTCTTTATTACCAGACAAGACCATGACCAGCTTGCAGAAAAGCTACAGGCTATCGAGAAAAAGTTGATAGTTGGCGGCGTCGACCTGCGGGAGAAGATGGAGGAGCAGGAGCGACTCCTAGAAGAATCAGCAAAAGAGCTGGACACCAAACGAGCTAAAGAAGAGGAACTGAGGAAGAAAATTGAAGAGAAAGAAGAAGAACGATTACAAATGGAAGAAGAATATACAAATTTACAGGAAGAAGCTGCTGGTAAAACAAAGAAACTGAAAAAGGTCTGGTCAATGCTGATGAGTGCAAAGTCTGAGGTATGTTGTCTTTTTTGACTCCACGTGTGTTGGCAAAGTACATTGACATATAGAAATCAGGACAAGTGAGACGGTCAGCAATAATTTGTTTAAACCAATAGGCCTGATTCTAAGGTTGATTAAATTGCTATCACTCACGCACATACATTTTGGTTTGCAAAATTGTAATTACAAGGCTAAAATCCATGTACACGTTTTAAAGTTTATTAATTAAAGCTTGAAAAGAAACCTTTTTTGGGCTCCATCTTGGAAATTAAAATTATTAATTTTTATCAATAAATTGATAGATAAATGACATTCAATCTTGTGCAACGCAAAGTCTTTAATAAGGCATGGTGATGAATCTTAATGATATACAGCCTGTGTTGTTGCTCATAAACCATAATATTTAAATTGACTAAAATACAGTTACAAGGAAATAATTGTGTATAGAATAACCAATCATATTGCAGAGATTTGAATCTCTGCAATATGATTTGTTATTCACTAAATGGACTAATTTGTATTTCAGCTTTCAGTTGAAACTTAAAGTGAGAATTTTTTTTTTTGCCCATACAGATGTGTTAAGATTATGATCCTATATTCTATTTATAGACCCTTAAAATACTAAATTAACTTGACTCATGTTTGTTCCGTCGCAGGTTGATGACTTACAACAGGAACACCAGCGTGAGATGGAAGGCCTACTGGAGAATGTGCGCCAACTGAGCCGTGAGGTCCGCCTACAAATGCTCCTCATCGACAGCTTTATTCCACCAGATTTCCAAGACATGATTGAACAGTATGTCCATTGGAATGAAGACATAGGAGAATGGCAATTGGTAGGAAGAACTTTATATATGGCTTACTTATTCGAATAAGCACCCCCCCCCCCTTTGAATAAATGCCCAGTCAAATTACAGTAAATAAATTAATGTTCTACCCCTGTAGAATTGCATTTTTCTAACCTAGTTGGAATCAATAAGTCATCGTGATCATGCAATAACACATTTACCCGGTAATTATGTGTTGTTTCATATTTAGAGTGAGGGGCGCTGTATATAATTATTTTACACCAAAATAAAATTAATGCCTCCCCTGAATAAACACTACCTCAAAACCCTTTTCTACAATAAACACCCTTGGGCCTTTATTCGAATAAATATGGTACTTTTATTAGAAAATACAGTATGTTATATTATAGCCTAAAATTTTTTTTCAGAAATGTGTTGCTTATACGGGCAACAACATGAGAAAACAGACTCCAATGCCAGATCGAGAGAAGCAGAAGGATTATGGAGATGTTGACCTCTCACATGTTTATCTAGCTTATACTGAAGATGGCGTACGACAGAAATTTAAATCATCTAAATCCAAGTCTGGGAGACCCAAGACTGCTTCCGGTCGGCCAAAGACTGGAAAAAAGTAAGTGTAACTGAATTTTACATTTTAGTTTGGTATTGCTACTTAGCTTTTAAAACAAAAATCCTTCAATTAGTTACCAGCTAATTTTAGGCTCTGTTTTAAGAATAGGAAAGGAATTTTATATGCATTGCTGCATCTAGTACTTTACATGTGGGTTTTGGCATAAACTTGTTGTTTTTCTATGTAGGAAAAAGGGTGTTGGAAGCTCGGCAGATATTGATTCAGTTTTACAATGAAGACAGGAAATAGAGATAAAACCAACACTGGGGGAGCTTCAGCTGAGTTTACTCCTTGCTGCTGTTTTAGATGTGGGGCGGGGGGTGTGGATCCAGGGGGCACGGAAGCTACGAACCCCCAACAAAAAAGGAAATGGACAAAAAATGTGGGAGCACACAAACAAGCTAATTTTCAATTTATATTCGATGTACCAGTCTGCATTCAAGTATTTCTAAACAAAAATGTCAGGCACCACCATCACCCCTAGGCCCAATGATTGATACGTCGCATGGCTCCTAACTAGATTTTTTTATGGATTCGCCCATTTTTTATAGATCCAATTTTTTGAACCAATTTAAGGCAAATAAATGGCTCACTGGTCAAAAATAATTTAAATTAATTATATTTTTTTATTTCATTTTTTTTTTACATTCCACCGCATTTTACACTAGACAAATACAGGGTTCAATGAAACTCTATTTTATTTTTGTTTTGCATTTTTGAGAATTCTCTGCATTCCAGTTTTATTTTGTAAAACCAAAATGGCATTTTGCTGACCAATGAGAATATTTAGGCTTTAATTTCAATATAATATGCTTTCTGATTTTTGGAGCAAACATAATCGGATCAAACCAATTGTCTGTATTTCCTAGTCTTAAATATAATTAGTACATAATTAATTACATATGGGAATAACAGTTTGACATAATAATAATATTGAATTGGTATTTAAGAAATCTTTCATTACCATGGTATGGAGTGAAATCTAATGGAGTATACTGATGTGGTCTCATAATAGAGCAATCAAATGTAAGTTTGAGGGTGTTGGTTCGAACCTTAATAGAGTCAATGGGTTTTGCCTACAAATAGTAAAAAAATGTAATATATAGTTCTTAATTAATTGTAGTACTGTATAATAATTATGTGCAATGTCTTTGTATTTTATACATAGCTTTCAGTTTTGTATCCGTCCTTATCAAAACGAATTTATGAAAATCTGAATGGATTTATCAGAATGAAATTAGTGATTTAGTCTAATGTGCTTGAATAAACAAAACAAAAATAATTTGATGCTTTTTAATATATTAATTGATGGATTACATAGATATGAGATACACTTCCAAATGAAATTGCGAAGTCAAAGTGCAAATTGTAATGTAAAAGTTGCCATCTTTATTACCTTTGAATATAATTTTTGATCAAGAATAATGAAATAAATGTGGCCACTGGAACATTTAAAAGTTTGTTGATGTCTTTTTGTAGCTTGTTAAGCTGGTTTTCCACTAGACAAATTATTCACTTGAATCTTCCTGAGCTCTCATTGGTTGCACATTTCTTTCGCTTCGCAAACACTCTGATAGGAATGTGAATGCGCATGCGTATGAACCAACACTTTTGATTTGTGCGAATAAATTTGTAAGTGGAAAACCGGCTTTATAGATGTGACTTAAGCCAGGCATTCTTTGCGTTGTATGACTGTCGGCCGAAGAATCCAACTCCGTTCTCAGTGAGCGCTAGATGACACAATGCCTTCTGCTGATTGTTGGTGGCAGTTTAAACTGACCGACATTTTTAAAGTCTATTATGCGAACATTGTGGCGTTGCATTCACCATACATACAATCACATCAGCTGGCGATCGTCAGCATCATCATTGGAAAGCCGTAGCACTTCATATTACCTTTATGTTCAACATCACTCCACAATGAAAATGGGTAAAATGTGAACTATAGCATTTGGGTGATGGGTGATGGGTTACCCCCTATTCAACTTATTGCAGAGGTTCATTCTCGGGGCGCATGGTCAAGCCAAATGCAGCCTCTATCAGGTTGCATTACAAATTAATTTACTCTAATAATCTTTCCCGATTGGCAGATCAATGCTCTTCAACATCTGACATACGAATTTGTATTCAATTTACACCCCATTTTTCTGTAAAAGCGTCGTTGAATCAAACCCGATTTTTAATAGTTTTAGTTTCATCCGAGTGACCTTTAACTAGCTATTTCATGTGTGGAAACGGTTCGTTGGCCCTAGGAGGATTCAAGGGTTAGGAGGTGGGGGGGGGGGGGTGGCAGTTGTTCTAATCCACGCCCTCCTGATATTGTTGCTATAATGTTTGGTAATCTGTCTACTCATAACATTGTCTGTTGTCAGCAAATTTAAAACGATCACCAAAGCGACCACATGAGTATAAAGCATTAGGATAAAACAACCACAGACACTATATGATTAGCCATACACAAGGGATCTGAAAAGAATTTGTGGTACCAAACAATGTGTTGCCAGGAATATGTTTTGGATAAATGTTAACTCGTAATGTTTTGTCTTGTTAGGGATTCGAATCCTCTTTGAATTCACTTTTTCGGAATGTCAATCAAACTTACCAACTGACCAATCAGAAAATGCTATGAATACGCGCACGTATTTGTGGGACACATGTATGTTTATGCTATCTTTTTGTGGGACCAAGCAACAATATACAAGGGTGGGGCTTAATGAAAGTTCCTTCTCACTTTTGTCCTTGGGTATAAGGTAGGCCTAAGACCTATTTTACCCAAACTTGTCTTTCTGTATACCCCCAGGACTATATAGTACGATGCTGCGGTATTTCAATGTAGTACTAGTTTTGACTAGGTACCCGGCCTACTCCTCAATAAGTAGGACACTTTGCGATGGTGTGCCAATACATGTTATCCTGGACGACCAAATAATAACGCTGTCGCGCCTTTAATCATTATTTGTTTGGAATTGGGACCATAGTGGAAGTTAATACATAAATTATTGGAGGTAGAAAGGATGTATACCTAAAAATAAACGCCCCTCGATAACCCAGCAAAAAAAAAACGCTTTAGAGAGTAACTGATCTGAATAAAGATCAAGAGAAATTTGCTGGCGCTTCATCTAGACTAAATAATGATGGTGTCATAAAGGTGAATTTTACTGTATAAAAGTGTCATTTCCGGCCTTCTAAAGGTAATATTTCCTCAAATTTTCCCACCTCGGCCCCAATCATGGTGGGGCTGAGGTGGCTCTGGACTCACGGCTTTGAAGAAGGTAAAGTAAATACATCAAAGAAAATGTTTTTAGGTTTTATGTGTATATTACACTCTGTGGTTGCCGAAAATCGCTAATACTTTTGACTATATAATGGTGATGTGATGATGAATTTGATTTTATAAAAGTGTCATTTCCGGCCATCTACAGGTACCATATTTCCTTAAATTTTTGCACGCACTCCCTACCGCTCAAGAATAAGCATTAGGATAATACCACCACAGACACTGATTTAGTCATACACAAGTGCTGTGAAAAGAATTTGCGGTACCAAACAATGGGTTCGAATCCTCTGTGAATTGACTTCCGGAATGTCAATCAAACTGACCAATCAGAAAACGCTATGAATACGCGCACGTGTTTGTGGGACACGTATATATGTTTACGCTATCTTTTTGAAGGACCAAGCAAAAATATACGAGGGGTGGGGCTTAATGAAAGTCCCTTCTCACTTTTGTCCTTGGGTATAAGGTAGGCCTAAGACCTATTTTACCCAAACTTGTCTGTCTTTATACCCCCTGGATTATATAGTACAATGCTGCGATATTTCAATGTAGTACTAGTTTTGACTAGGTATAGGCCTTACTCCTCAGTAAGTAGGACACTTTGTGATTGTGTGCCAATGCATGTTACCCTGGACGACCAAATAATAACACTGTCGCGCCTTTAATCATTATTGGTTTGGAATTGGAGCTATAGTGGAAGTTAATACATGTATTATTGGCGGTAGAAAGGATGTATACCTGAAAGTAGCGCCCCTCGATAACCCAGCAAAAAAGTGCATTAGAGATTAATTGACCTTGTACACTGATTTAGGTAAGACGAATGTATAGGAAATGATATATCATTGCCTTACTGTCCCTGATTTATTTATTTATTTATTTTTGGAGGGGTGGGAGGGGAAACAATTACTGTACTATTTCATCAACGCAGTAGGGTTACAATCGACCTTTCCCTTGATCTAAAAGGCCTTGCTTGTCCCTAAAACGTTTTGGAAAAATCATACTATTTTAAAACCAACGTAGTTGGGCTATAGTGGGTATCTTTCCTTTGATCTAAGCAGAGGATAGGGAAAATGATAATTGAGATAATTATTACTGAATAAAGTAAAACATTTAACTGCATCCATGTAGATGTGGGTCTGTAAATGCTCAAAGTGGTGTTCAATAGGATCTAATTCCCCATAGTGTCGAAACACGGTCTCCCCCGACGGCATCCCGTACCCCAAGCTTAGTTTGTTTTTGAAACTTTTAGAACTTCATGGCAAGGGAAAATTCACCGAGACAATACTATCTGGGTTTGCCTTGGCCGTCATCGCATTGTTGCGTCGTTGCGTTGCGTCCTAGTGGAAACCAATCATTGTCATAGCGCCACTGAACATTGCATTCTGTCGTGGATATTGCTCCTACATAAATCCTTGTTGATTGATTGATTGATTGATTGTTGGCATTGACATTGGATGAACTCTTGTCTCAGATCACCCATTTTTTCAACTATATTTTGATTGAAAGTCTCAATGAGGATCTGAAAAAAATACAAGTGTTTCCTGTGGAATGTACAATTCCCCCATCCATCCACACTCAAGACATGAGAGCATCATCACGCCACTCTTAATGGATTATCAAACATTTGTGCACCAGTGTTCATTGAGTTAGCATCGAGAAAGCCTCGGCATTGGGTCGATTTTGCTGATCTACTTTGTGACTTCAGGTAATTTGAAAGGAATACACTTTTTTTGTAAGAACCAGTAGAATTTTGCCCAGGCTCAGTGTTCTTAACTTTTTGCCAATATCAGGATCAAAATATTCTTATTTAGTTCTTATTTTACATAATTATACTTTGCAAACATACAAAATTTAATAGGCCTATTATTATACAGCAGTATGTTGTTGTGCTGAATAATAGAGGGTATTACAGAGTCGTGCCTACTGCAAATGAGGTACTGATACGATTTGTTGGTTTTTCTATTTAAAGAAAAATAAAATAAAAACCTCATTTGACTCGACATTTCACCTCAGTTTGTTCTTATTTTAAGCCTCAGTGTTCTTATAAAATGTGTTCTTATAACAAAAAAATGTAGCTATAAAATAGGAGGAATGAAGAAATTCTTTTATTACAATTCTTACGAGCTCTTACTAGCACTAGTTAGCTTTGGTGAAATTAATGCCTAATTTTACATCTTAAGGAAATTGTGATGTTGACTTTTGTAGGTGCAAAATACAACACACATTTAAACAAATTTTAAGCATTAGTATTTTCTGTTTCAGTTTTAAACGTTTTTGGTATTTTGGTACCTCCGTCTGGATCCCTACTTGGACCCCCTGCCGGGGAATTTCCGGCAAGGTCGTCGGGGAAAAATCAGATCTCGAGCTCCGAAAATACAATTCAAGCATGCATTAATAAGCTGCCAAATTTTAGGAATTAAAAAATGCTTAGTACAAGCAGTGTTATCGTATGCGCGAGGTGTTGTATACTATTGCGATAGTACTAGTACCCCCGACATTTTACATGGTGTTCTATCAAATTATCCTTTTTAAATAAAGAATCCCATAATTAACACATTTTTATGATTTATTTATTTTTTTTATTCCCCGACAAATATATGCCGCAGTGGACATGGTTGGTTTCTCAAGCTCGCAGACAAGATTTCAATCCTTCGCTGTGCAGTTCGTTTGTGTCCCTGAGCAAGGCACTTTATCTACATTACTTCAGTCTACCCAGCTGTATTAATGGGTACCTGCAAATCGCTGGGGTAACCTAGAAACCACTGCAGCACAGGGGAACATCATACTCTAATCCGCTACAGGCTACTGAAACTGGGGATAAGCTCTAGCTCCATAGGGAGTGGCTTTGTATGGATTTATTTTACTATCTTTTTAAATATTCAAAAATCTATCTCTTTAACCGTTTTCAAGTTTTTCGTCAAACACCCTTTATGTGTCGCAGAAAAATCAGTTGTACAACATATCCAAAAATTGCTTTAACTCGTCGTCAACAGATTGATACGAAATAATCACACTGGAAGGCAGTAAGAAATCTCTAAGAATGGGTGGAGTCTCTCTTCAGTCGATTTTCAACGTCATCGTTGGTGCTGGGCTATTTCTGATTTGTTCGTCTGGATTCTTCAAGTTCCAACAAATTGACAATAAGCTGGAAGGACTTCCGGTAGGAATCTAAATCGACTTATTTAATATTATACATTCCCAACATCCCTCTGTTGAATAGATGGGCCTTACGTCTCACAGTGTATCAGGAATTTCTCCAAAATGTCTCTAATTAGGCCTAAATACAGTAATACAATATTTTTTACTATAGAAACGAAATAATTGAGTGGTTAAGATAATAACTTAGTGGTTAAGATGTTCGCCTTCTAATCCTAGGGTCCTGGGTTAAATTCCTATGACAGCAGGACCTTTTTTCTCACGGGGTATAGAACCCTACTCATGTATCAGCCGACCTTCTAGGATACATTGGAAGTGTCACCCTTTATAAATATGGTTTAAAATGTGTCAGTCATGATGTATGTTGAGACAATTGTCAACCAATACCATGCACATAAAGAGATTACCAACTAATACGCATGCACATAAAGAAATTAACTTTTAAAAAGAGACAAGCTCCGCCGCCTCCGCCGCCCTTATAGGTGATTTTTTCCAAGGTCTCACAAGGGGCGGTCGGGAAGGTCGTACGACCCCACCCCCCCCCCAAGTAATTTCAAAGGTCCACATTTTTTCCAAAGACATTTTTTTCTAGGGCCTTTCACAATGACATAAATAATAAAGCATTGATGAGGTACTGCAGCAATAATCTATCTCAATTCCAGCAATTCTGAAACTGAGCCTGCCATCCGCGCTTCAAGCAAATTGTATTGACATTTTAATCACATCTTGCTGTTATTTCATTGTTAATAAAAAAATATGATCACGACCACCCAGAAAAAACCCCTGGACACGTGTGTATTTCTGGACCTTTTCTGATTGGTAAGTTGTTTAAGATTGATGTACACTCTTCAGAGATCAATCATAAATAAGCTCATGACATTCTGATTTCCAGGCGTTAGGTCACGGAATCAGCAAACGTGGACTACGTGGACCATCAATGACTGCCGCTACTGATATGCCTCCTGAAAGGCATAGAAGCTGCACCATTCAATGTAAGTTTGGCTTACGATAGCGATATTAATCAAATGCTACCGTTAATTATTATAGTGCTACCATTCAGCATTTAGGGGCGGATCCAGTAGTGGGGTGCCCCCCCCCCCACTCCCGTTTTGCCACTAAATTTTAAAAATTTCATTGCATATTAATACTCTATGCTACTATCTATTCTGAACCTGTTGTGCCCTCATGTTTGAAGAATTATGGATTCGCCCCTGCCACTATATGTATATGCTAAATTGTGATCAGGTTCGCTTGAAGAAATATTTTTCTGCTCGATTTAATGGACCGTTTAGCTAATCCACCCCTTGGATATTGTTGCTCAGGTCAGGCCCATATCAACATAGGGGCTTTTTTGGGCCCCAGCCCCATGGCAACGATCTCCCGAACCCCAGGAAAAATCACCGAAAATCTGGTTTTATGTTTTAGCTACAGAGTATTTAGACCCACTTTTAATTACAGCTACAGGCGCGCCCCACAGCCCTTTAATCCGGCCCTGGCTCAGGTCCAACGAAAGTTAAAACCTACGTAGTAGGAAAAATGCCCGTATTCCTGGTCTGGTTCATGATCTTCTTGTTAAGTATGACTGACACTTCGAAAGGTTCATTCTCTGTTATAATGTATAACCTTTGTTTACTTCTTACGGAATCATGAATTTGATTAGGTAAATACGAGGTACCGATACTGTTGCTTTAAGAAAAAAAAATTCTAAATTGACTTTATTTAACTTAAATATCACAGGTCCACGTGGCCCACCTGGACCAGAGGGTGCAAAGGCAATACCTGGTGTACCCGGTAAGTCGACCATATTTAACTGATATTTACCACAAATGATATATAGTTACATAAACGTTTTATATAATATTATCAGTTAAGGTTATAAGTCGGCAAACTATTAACTTAGCGACTGTGTGAGCAGCTACACTTGACGTCATATTATACATACACACTCACACAATTACATTAACAATATGAATGATGATATGGTAATTATATTACTATTGATATGATATTGGCCGTATTCGACTGGTCGCTTTTCGTTAAACCACGCCTACCTGAGCAGTGGTAAAACCCTACTTAACGAAGACGACCAGTCGAATAGAAAACTTGTAAATACTCGACAAAGTGACGGCATAGTTACCGCGATACAAGCTGCGTAATCAAGATTGCTTCGGCTTGTGGCAGTATGGATTTTTCGTAAAAGAAATGTTTTCATCCAGTTTTTGAATTCTGTTAGGCTACAATTATTTTTTTAGTTCATGTGGGTAAATATTATAATTTTTATTTTCTGAAATTTAATCTAAATTATATTAACGCAAATGTTGTTTCTAAACTGAGCAATGGGCCGTGTTTGTTTTGGTCACGTATAACTTAACGCAGGTTAACGCACTCTGGTTACGTTAATTTTCGTTGTCAACTAAGTCTGTTTAACGAACCAGTCGAATGAAAACAATACTCAACGAAAATTCGTAGTCAACGAAATTAACCAGTCGAATATGCCCATTGATAACAATGATGAGGATGATAACAGAAGACGTCGATTAAGGTGATGATGATGATAATGATGATGATGATGATGATGACGATGATACTTATGACGATAAAGATGATGTTGAAAAGAAGGAAGGAGTTATGACAATAATACAATTTGTCTACAATGACACTTCGTTGAGTATTATTTTCATTCGACTGGTTTGTAAAATTGGCCGTATTTAACTGGTCGTTCTTCGTTAAACCACGCCCACCTGCGCAGCGGTAAAATCCTACTCAACGAAGACGACCAGTAAGTACAGCGGATTAGCAAACTCGTCCTCAGTGACGAGTTCAAATCTAGTTAAAATTTGCTGTTCGTCATAATATAATATCTTTTAATTTGCCACAATTAATAACAGGAGCCACTTAAGGTCTATATGGTAAGATTGACTAATTGAAGAATGCTTGTCATCGAGGGGCTCTCCGACTAACGACAAGAAGGATTAAAAAACTGCTTAAAAATAGTAAATTATTACAGTATATACTGTATAATATGAAATTTGATATAAAGTAGTGAAATCATTTTTAAAAAATCTATAAAAATAGTTACATGAAATTCAACTGCTAAAAAGGTTAAATTAAATAAAACTACAGGAGGCCGCTTTGTATTATACAATAATATCTAGGCCCTACAGAAACGCACATCGCGTTGGACACAGAACGCGTATAGCGATGGACACAGAATGGCTTATAAAATCTCAATGTCGCAACTCTTTCTATCTATGGCCGTATTCGACGGGTCGTTCTTCGTTTAACCACGCCCATCTCCGCAGTGGTAAAACCCTACTTAACGAAGACGACCAGTCGAATAGAAAACTTGTAAAAACTCGACAAAGTGACGGCATAGTTACCGCGATACAAGCTGCGTAATCAAGATTGCTTCGGCTTGTGGCAGTATGGATTTTTCGTAAAAGAAATGTTTTTATCCAGTTTTTGAATTCTGTTAGGCTACAATTATTTTTCATGTGGGTAAATATTATAATTTTCATTTTCTGAAATTAAATCTAAATTATATTAACGCAAATGTTTCTAAACTGACCAAGCGGCCATGTATGTTTTGGTCACGTGGATAACTTAACGCTGATTAACGCACTCTGGTTTACGTTAATTTTCGTTGTCAACGAATTCTATTAACGAACCAGTCGAATGAAAATAATACTCAACGATAATTCGTACTCAACGAAATGAAGCAGTCGAATAAGCCCATTGTCTTCTTTGACAACGAAAATTAACGTAACCAGACTGCGTAATTCAGCGTTAAGTTATCCACGTGACCAAAACATACATGGCCGCTTGGTCAGCAACAACATTTGCGTTAATATAATTTAGACTAAATTTCAGAAAATAATAATTATAATATTTACCCACATGAAGTCAAAAAATAATTGTGGGCTAACAGAATTCAAAAACTGGATGAAGATATTTTTTTTACGAAAAACCCATGCCGCCACAATCCGAAGCAACCTTGATTACGCCGCAAGTATCTCTGTAACTATGTAGCCATTTTGTTTTGTCGAGTATTTACCGGTTTTCTATTTGACTGGTCGTCTTCGTTAAGTAGGATTTTACCACTGCGCAGGTGGGCGTGGTTACGAAGAACGACCAGTCGAATACGGCAAATGACAATAATATTAATAATATTGTTTGAAGGTTTGCATGGCGAAGTATAATATATAATTAATGCTTGCGGTACACCACGTAGATAGTTCTATCTAAGAACTATCTACGTGTTAATATATTAATATTAATAATATTAATAATGTATGTCAAACGCTTATGCAGGAGTCCCAGGAGTTCCCGGTGATAATGGCGAGCCTGGTTGCAAAGGTGACCCAGGACCAGCAGGCAAGATAGGTAATTAATATTACTATAAATATATAGGCCCAAATTACTATAAATCTTAATTAGGTAATAACAACATTTCATTAGGTTTTTCCTTTAGTTAAAAGGCTATTTATTTGTTTAATTTGAATTAATTTTGCGGGTATATTTTTTTTCAGGTGCACCGGGTAAGCCAGGAGCACCGGGTAAGTAAATTTCTATAAGCCATTTTGTAGTCTAAACTGCGCATGCCCATATTCCAGGTTAATCAACATAAACCAATGTCAAAGATCCTATATAGAAAGATCTGTGGTTGTGTGTTCGTGCAGTGTATGTTTGTTTTTGTCGATTGACCTTGATACGGGCATGCGCAGTTCAGATTACGAAATGACTTATCTAATTAGGTAGCTCAAAAATTCTAACCAATACCAAGCAAGCTTACGATTCGAAATGAGGGTCGCCAAAAGCTGTCGGCGATGGCGCGTAGCAATTTTTTGTAAACCCGGATTTAGTCTGTCGTAAAAATGGCTGATTAAAATCATCAATCTATTAAATGTGACAGCTGTTAAATTTTTTTTATTATTGCAGGTGAAACGGGACATCATGGCAAGACGGGTAAGAAGATTAGATCGATACCGTTTTGTGTCAGTATTTTTAAATTGTTATATACATATATTGTGAGATAAAGTTAACAAAGATAAGGTAGGCCTCTATCTGCAAGAGTAAACAATCACCATAATCATTTAAACTCGGTTTCTTGTAATTGACGACAATCCGACATTCATCCTCTGTTACTCAACAGCGTTGTTTTAGGCCTGCTTTCAATTATGTGGTGATAATGCTCTTGTTTCTTAATAGGACGGACGGGACACCCAGGAAGAGCCGGGAAAACTGGTAAGACTCTTTCTTGTTAATATCATAATACCATAATAGAGTACTACAGTGTAACGTCACGATACCCGTGATATAGCCTGGGTTCCAGGCCCTAATTTTAGGTTACTCACTCTTTATTGCACTTAGTGCGCGCCATACCTAATTTAATTGGCGTCCCATACTCGGTTTCTTTTTTTTCGAATTATTATTAATTATTATTATTATTATTATTATTATTATTCCGCCTATAAATTAACTTTCTCGTTGGTGGCGCTGTCCAGAATGAGAAAAATAATAAAAAAATAAGAGAATTGTGGCAAGTCTACCCGTGATACTACTCCGTTGCTATCGCTGCGAAATGTGTTCAACCGCACGCCGTTTTTTCCACTGACAAACCATTTATCCCAATCTCTAACGTAATTGTTAAGATATTGTATCTTAGTTTTTGTTTGTAAATTTTCATTCATGATTAAATGTGTGTTCGATAACTAATATAATGCAAGCTTTTGTGTTTTTAGTACATTTTGATGGTAAAATATTAGATTTTAAAATGCCTATTCCAGAAGGCCTATGAAGTCATTCAGCAGTGGCGTAGCTAGAGGTTTTGGCGCCCGGGGAAAAGAGTATAAAATTGCGCCCCCTTCCCCTCCCCCCTCCAATTATAATTATAATATTTTGAAATAAATTGATATTGGTTGTATAGACTTTAAGCATATCCGTACCGTACGTCCATATCATGTACTATCTAAATAACATTATTTAAACTCGAGTAACTATTATTATTCTAGCTCTTTTGTGTTCTTACCAGGGGTGGTGCCAGGATTTGCCCGAGGGGGGGTCCGAGGTCCAACGAGGAGGAAGATTTCCTTGACGAGAGCAAATTGGGCGTGATCATCAAGCGTCGCTCAAAATCTTCCAAAAGTTGTCGGGGGGGGGGGGGGGAGGGGGCGAATTTATGGATTTCAAATGCTTATTTAATCGATTTTAGAGTCTACTAATATGTATAAAATACATATAGCAAATAAGTTAATTGCGGCGAAGCAGCCAATTCATATTCTTGACAGCAATTTGACCTCTGAAAGGTCATTGTTTGTCAAAAATCAATCGCCTGAGACAACTGAAAGAATCGAAAGCGTCGTTCATGCGCATGCGCATTCACATTTCTATCAGAGTTTTCGCTTTAGCGAAATTGGTAGTTCGAACTTCTACTTTTTGCGAAGCGAAAAATGTGCGCAACCAATCAGAGCTCAGGAACCGAACCGACGCCTTCCATTCGGGCGAATACATTCGCCTTGTGGAAAACAGGCTTTAAGTCGGTTTTCCAAGGCGAATTTATTCGGGCGAATACATAGCGTCGGTTCATACTCATGAGCATTAACATTTCTATCGGGTTTTTGCAAAGCGAAAAAATGCGCAACCAATCAGAGCTCAGAAAGCGAACCGAAGCTTTTGATTCGTGCGTATAAATTCGCTTAGTGGATCAAAACCGGCTGTAAGCCGGTTTTCCACTAGTCGAATTTAATCGCGCGAATCGAAAGTGTCATTTATGCGCATGCGCATTCAATTTCTATCACAGTTTTCGCTTAAGCGAAATCGGTAGTTCGAGCTGTTTCTACTTTTTTGCAAAACGAAAAAAGTGCACAAAAACAATCAGAGTTCAGGAACCCAACCGACGCCTTCGATTCGCGCGAATAAATTCGCCTAGTGAAAAACCGGCTTTTGGGAGCTTTCGATTTGCGCGGCGACGCTAGAACGGAATCATTCATGTGTGACCGTTCTTCCAGGCATCCTACGTTCTATGTATACGTAGATTTGTCCAAATTGCTTCCTAGAATCCACGAGACGAGGAGAACTTAACGTTCTCGCATGTGCAGATGACTTTCAGTGACGTCATTACGTTTCACGTCCTGCCCTCGTCGTGCAATCGAAAACTCCCTACTATTGAAAATCCCACAAAACGACAACGCAAAAACGTCCGTAAACACGTGCATTTGTGTAGAGAACAAGTGGGACACAAGCGCGTATTCCTGGCCCTTTTTTTATTGGTCCGTACCATACGTTTTAACACATTTAGTACCGGTATTTTGTATATAACACACTTGACAAAGGCACTACAATACATTTAACACAGTTTTTATATAACAATAGCTCATGGACAGAACTTTACGTCATGTGATGCCCTAAAAAAGGCGGGTGTTGAGTTTAATGGTGTTTACACGATTGATCCCGATGGTCCAAACACTGGATTGGATCCATTCTCGGTAGTCTGTGATATGACATCAGACATAACAATAGGTAGGTATTGTTAACGTTTTGATGAACGTAGGCCTACTTTCAATGGCAAAGAAAATGTTAATCAATTGCTTTACCTTGGGTTTTTATTGACGTTCATGTTTGAAGAGTAAAGGTAAAGGTAGGAGAATAAGCCATATTTTGCAGCGTCATTGTGCTGAATTGCGTATATGGGTGGGCGTGGTCCGTGCCTACCTAGCAGCTGTGAAGAGGCGCTTCATGGTAGCTATAATGTTCACATCATTCCACAACGACAGGGGCTGAAATGACCATAACATCGGGGTAACCCCCTACTCTTCCGAAAGATGCAATGGGTTATTTAAAGTGCACACGAGCCATATACACTGGACCTCCATTGTAAGTCCATATCCGAGAAGACTTGGTTCTATCAACTGAACCATGGGCGAGAAGTGGCTGTAACCAGCGCCGATGTTAATGTTACCGCTCAGCCACTCTACTCGCAAAGTACTGACTTGTTTAGTGTCACGCTAATACAATTTCATAATTCGTTTATTTGATCGGGGTTTATTACAAATGAGGATCAGAGCCATGGGCGAGAAGTGGCTGGAACCAGCGCCGATGTTAATGTTACCGCTCAGCCACTCTACTCGCAAAGTACTGACTTGTTTAGTGTCACGCTAATACAATTTCATAATTCGTTTATTTGATCGGGGTTTATTACAAATGAGGATCAGAGGGGGCGTTTATTCGAGGGGGCGTTTACTTAAATTCAGAAGTTATGATCTGCAACACCTTTTTGAAATTAGTTTTAGGACTATTTATTAAATCAAGAGTAAATAATTAAGAAATTAAACTCTAGGAATTTTTCAAATCTGCTTTCTTAAGTTGATATATTTGAAACTTAAGTATGTCCAAATAGTATAGAATACTATTTAATTTTCTTTGGTACTGTATGTCCATGGTTAGACTTGATTCTAGTCCTCAAATATAGGATCTGTGCTAAAATGTTGTCTTTATCATTGTAAAAAAAATTTTTTTAATCGATTTTGGCAACAATGGCGTTCCATAGTATAATTTTTCGGGGTTTATATGTTATCAATAAAATGTGTGGTGTTGACTTTTGTGAAGTAATTATTATTATTATTATTGTATACTTATATAGCGCATATCAAACTTCTCTATGCTAAGGTACTTAAGATGACACATGACCCATCATGTACCTCCATCAGATTTACTGTACACTTTCAGCCATCTTTAACTGCCAGAGATAACAGTGTGTCTTTGCCCCCGAGCAAAATAACAATAAATTCGAGACTTGAGGCAAGTTCAAACAACGGCGGCGGAAGTGGGGGGGGGGGGAAAGGGGCCATTTTTCCCCTCACTTTTTCCACTGGGGGCCTGGCGCTCCCCCTCCCCCACGTTTGTGTCCAGACCCAGCACCAGTGATAAACATTTTACGAACGCTGCAATGTCATTATTATTATTATTATTATTATTATTAGAAGGGTAATTTTTATTCATCGGGAAAAAGTGAACGTTTCGTCGGGGGATACCCCTATCAAGGATACCCTTTATGATAAATAATTCTTTGAGATCGTCGAAACAATATCGAATCAGTGGCGGATTCAAAAAGGTAAGAGGGAGGGGCCTAAATTGTTTCTTAAATGGATATTTAAAGAAAATTATATTCCAATTATAAGTCTGTGAGTACACATTCCGGCTAGAGGTGCCATAATCACAAATTTTCTTACCTCAGCCCCAACCATGGTGGGGCTGACGTGGTACAGATCCTCCATAGCAAAAGTAACCCAGTGGCCAATTCAAAGGGGCCCAGCCAGTCCGGTTATGAAATGGCCACCCCCCCCCCCCCCCCACCAACTTTGAAAAACATTCCGCCGCGGATGGGCAAGTCTAGTCCATGGTATGTCATTTATACGGCTTTTTACCTTTTAAATAAAGGTTATACAACAATTGATCACGATAAGGAGGAAGATGGAAGCGTGAACAATGCCGAGGAGGTGGGCTCATTCCAAGTTAATATCACTTACGATCTCACCTCACAACAAATAACAGCTATCAAAAACGTATCATCTTCGTGTAGACAATTTATTAAGGTTTGTATTAAAGTTCATTGTTCTATATACCGATATTTGTGTGTTAATTGCTAAGAACATTATTTATTTAAATAAATAATAATAATAATATTAATTATTATTATTATTACTATTATTATTTTTATTATATTATCATTATTATTGACGTAACAGTGTTTGCAGTAAACCAGGTGCTGATACGGATAGGAAGAAGATTTATAGCCAAATGAACATTGATTCTTTGTTTTCCTATTCCACAGTATCAGTGCATTGGATCATTGTTTGACGGCGGGTATCATTTTTGGGTATCAGTTAATGGCGATCGGATGGTCAACTGGGGAGGAGTTCCGACTGGAACTACGGGGTGTGCGTGTTGGATGACGAGTAAGTTCAGCTTCACTTGTAATTGACTTTTCCGCTAACTCACGTCCCCACAAAACGACAGCGTAAACATACGTAAACATGTGCGTTTGTGAGACAGGCATGCGTATTCGTAGGACAAGCGTGTATTGCTGATTCCTGGCCTTGTTTTGATTACACACACACACACACCCACACCTGTCTCTTATACACATCTAGATGTGTATAAGAGACAGGTTTAGTGTCACGCTAATACAATTTCATAATTCGTTTATTTGATCGGGGTTTATTACAAATGAGGATCAGAGGGGGCGTTTATTCGAGGGGGCGTTTACTTAAATTCAGAAGTTATGATCTGCAACACCTTTTTGAAATTAGTTTTAGGACTATTTATTAAATCAAGAGTAAATAATTAAGAAATTAAACTCTAGGAATTTTTCAAATCTGCTTTCTTAAGTTGATATATTTGAAAC
>NW_022712730.1:109568-132674 GCF_011630105.1 Anneissia japonica
CGGTATAATAGACGAGTGGCCATCAGATTGAAAGTGCTTTAAAGAAAATATTTCGTAGGCATCATTTATTACAAGCTGGCAACAAGGGGAATCCACATCACCAGCTCTTGCCTCACACAGAATGAAATGTTGCCACGCTGAATTTTGAATTTAAGTGCCAAATTTGACCAAAAAATGGCAAAGTTTTCACGCTTTTACCCAAACATCATATTTTGAAGCTATTCTGTCACTGGGAGATTCAATTTGAATATATTCATTTAAATATTTATTTATTTATAGGACTTTATCCTAACAACATTCATACTCTGGCACTGTTTGATTGAGAGGCCAGATAGTTCCATTGTATAAAATAAGAAACTAACCCTATAATGTTAGTGCCATTTCGGTGAGTCTTTTCCCAGCTCATCCATTTTTCTACCGCATGTTTTCTTTGTAACACACAATAAAGATGTAAAAAGATATCAGTGTTTCCGTTTACGTAGTAGCCAGTAGTAACCTCACCCACAATAAAAGCTTAATGTAATATACAGTAAATCGATACAATTTGGAAATAGTATACTCATTGTGTCTACACTGAGGTAGCGCAGCATTAATTCATCTTCGAGTGATTTTCTTAGCAATCTTCTTTAGGTAATAGCCTACATTTATTTTCTCCAAATAAACTTGAATAGGTATATAATAATAAGAGGAAGAAACCAGCATTTTTGTGTAAAAACGTATAAGGTTTGCCATTTTAATAATAATAATAATAATAATAATAATAATAATAATAATAATAATAATAATAATAATAATAATAGTAATAATAATAATAATAATAATAAATTATTTAAATGCTAGGCCTAACTTATCGATTGGAATCAAAGTAACGAGCAATCGGAAGATGAATCAACAGATCTTCGCGGAAATTTGGACAACAAATTGAAAGAGAAAAAGGAACTGCTGCATTGTTCATAACACTTCTTGGAAGCTTTGCAGATGCCTACAGATCTTTCTTCAAGATGTTTTATTAAACTATCTGAGGTACATAATTATATATTTATATTCCTGTTACTGTTCCGATTGGTGGGTTGTTAAGATTGATTGACCATACAGAAAGGTCCATTATAAATTAAGTAACTAGCCCTATAATGTCGGTGGCATTTCGATTAGCCTTTTCCCAGATCATCTATTTTCAACTAGCACATGTTTTCTTCGTAACATTCAATCAGGATGTAAAAAGATAAGTTTTTCCGTTTGTGGTAGCAGCCCTTCATGTTCTCACCCACATCAAAAGGCTAATGCTATATAAATCATTATAAATAGAACTAATTGTGTTTGCATTGAAGCAGCTTGGCATCAAGTAACCTTCTTATTTACTGACTTCAGGTAATCCATTTATTTTTTTTCCAAATATACATGAATCTATGAATATAGAGGAACAAAAAAATAAAAGACATGACAGCAGGTAGTTGAAAAACAAGTCGCCGGCCTTCTATTTTACTTCTCTTTTTGAAAAATGAATATATGTATTTAATTGTAATTTTTGTTTTTGCACCCACACTGAAAACATACAAAACCAAAATTAATAATACATGTTTTATTAAATAAATACGAAAAATACTAAGCTAACAACTTCTTCGTATGATACTTTCTAAAAAATGACCATATACGATTTAAAACACCTATAAAAATGGGCTGTTTCCAGGAAAATATTTGGGTTTTGGTGCTAAATTCTACCAAAAATGGCAGGTTTGTACTTAAAATGGTATTTTTAGACATTGAATTTTGCCAAAAAAAAAATCATAAAAAATATATTTTTGGCATTTTTTTGGGTCACAAATTATTACAATATGTGTATTCCTGACACAGTTCTGAATGGTCAATTGTGAAGTTTGATTGACACTCCAGAAAGATCAATTACACAATAAGGAACTAAAACTAACCTTATAATTATTAGTGACATTTTGGTGAGCTTTTTCGCAGATCATCCATTTTACACTATAGCAGTATTTTCGATTACGTTACCAGCCAATCATGATCCCACCCACACTAAAAGCATAATGTTATAAATCGATACCATTTGGAAAATAGTACAGTATAGTCCTTGTGCTTGCACTGGGTTTGCGTAGCATCAATTCATCTTCGAGTAATCTTCTTAGCGATCTTCTTCAGGTAATCAATTTTTTTTTTTCTGGAAATAAACTTGAAAGTAAATTAGGTACAATAAGAGAAACAAACATAATTAATTAATTATTTTTCCCCATACAGTTAAGGCAGAAATTATAGACGACACTATTTTAGGTCAGTTTGGTAAACTGATAGACATGAAACGAATATGCATGCCTGATCATCCCCTCGAGGAACATAGCTCAGTCATGTTTATACCTCCATGGTTTAATGGTGGCCAAAATCTCTTAAATAGGCCTTGGTAGTCCAGACAGTGTGAAAATTAATGGATTGTAATTGTAATAATATCCCTATGACTAGACACAGTATGTACAGCATGGTCTTTGAAAGTATAAATGCACAGTAATATTGAATCTGGCTATTTGAGTACAGTATAGTTGTATGCCTAGATATGACATGTGTTGTCTGTAGCAACTGTATGCGCTGATGCTGAACGATATAAACGTTTAGAAATTCTCGGAGACAAATTACGAGTGCTTCAGACACAGTTGTTAATTTACAATTTTACAACTAAAAATTTTTATGACAAAAAAATTCTGTCAATTTACAGACAATGCGCGTATTTTGCTGTATTTTTTTTGCATGACTCATTGGCTGACAAATAAGGATTTTTTTTGTAGAACCGTCTGTAAATCAGTGAAAAGTGTCCCCATCTGTGAAAGTCCCTCCCTGGACCCCCTCTATTTCCAAATCCTAAATCCGCACTGATCTTGTTGTTATCGGGCAAATTGTATCAAATTCAGAGATTTCAAGAGATTTTTGAAATTTCCGTCCCTAGGGGTATGACATTTCTAAAATGCTTGAAAATTCATTCAAGGATCTGCATTTTTACCTTTTACTGTACTTGAGATACATGCATTTCAGGTCGTCTCGCAGTGGCGGATCCAGGAATTCGTAATAGAAGGCCGGGATCACAAATAAAGGGTAAGAAATTGTATGATTAGGGGACCCCTAGATGGCCGAAAATGGCACTGTCGAACATAAACTTTTTATTTTGAAAAATTTAGAGGGGCCTGGGAATGAGTTGGCAGTGTGTACCTACGCATCATTTTGATCTTATCCGACAGCGCTTTTTAAACGTCATAGTGCCTATTTACAGTGTTAGTGCAGCTAGTTGGTATACATGATAACAATTATTAATATTTTAATTACGCTTATTTCAATGCCTAAAATCACGGTGATGTAACCCAGTTCGTCAGATCGTCAGAGATTCGAAACTTACCGGCCTAAAAAAACAGCATAGCTTCACGAAGTGAACATAATTCCATATTTCAGCTTGAGGCAAAATATTGACTTTACTTCGATATTTACTTTGGATTTTTAGCTGTTTTGAACACGTTGCATTGTTTACAGTCACTGAGATTCCCCTGGAGTGACTATGAGGCCATGTAAAGAAAACTAAGTTGTTCATCGTCTCCTCCCTACTTACAAAAAAAATCACCCAACCAATTTTTTTTTTTTGCCAAAACTCACGAAAATATCGTCTTTCCGCCCACAATTCAACTTCGGCTAGGCCAATGTTTTTTTTTTTTTATTTGTTTTTGTGTGTATGTGTGTGTGTGTGTGTATAATTATTTTGTCTTTCACTGTTGTTTGTTCGTACAGGGAGTTGTTAAAGTGATATAAATTCCGCCTTATCAAACACTGGAAGATCGTGAAGTTCAAATGAGGCCTTCCTGTCCATGAGGAATTTGAAAACTGGGCATGTAGGAAGGGGTGGTTTCATTACAGATTAAAAAAATAAATAAATAAATAAAAATAACCTCCCTTCCTACCGACCGATCAACAATTTATTTTACATGGCACAGTTTCAACAACTTTTCAATGTGGTTAGCTGTCCTAATTAATCAGTTTGTGACAGCAAGGCAGACATTATGACCTCTAGACCTTAGAATATATAAATATACACAAGTTGCAGCATAATTAACATATAGTGTCTAATCTCTGCAGAAACTTTGTATTTCAATCTACAGTAATTTTTCAATATGTCAGAAATATATCATTTCTAAAAGAAATGTACAGCAATTAGAAAGGGCCTATAAATTAATCGCCTTACTTCATTTATCCTACCTAAACATATATCCTACCATCCTACCCTTAAAGTCACACATCAAATCCTGCGCTCTTTCTACCCAAATCACCATTAGGCCTAAAATATTACTAACATCGTTCTACTTTTATTTTTATTTTATTAAAATTCGTCTCACAACATAGAATAAACAATAGTAAGCAAGTTGGAGTAAATCAGATGAAAATACACATATACTAGTTCATCTACATACTAATTCAATATAAAGCACTGTGTACACAACGCATCATCTTGTGTTGTGTATTATTTTGATGTATATCTATCATCGTCATCATGCATTAAAATCACTATATATTTTGATGTATTTATTGACGGGAAGATTTTTTTAGTTGGATCTGCTAAAACCATGATATTGTATTTAAATGTTTTCTTTCAAGTGTTTTAGGGTGGATTACTGTATGGTGTTACAAATTCATTATAAACTATTTCTCGGTAGCCACAGATTAAGTTCTGTGCTCGTCTTACCAAAATATCAATTTAATTTTTAAAAATACCAACTTCAACGTCATACCAAGACTATTGGTATTCAGTATGGTACTCAAATCATCGGGCTTTTGGTGTCTGTAGTCTGTAAAAAAAAAAACTGCACTAAAACAACTATATATTTATAGTTTATTTACTTTAAAAGTAGTAGAAAATGTTCAATTAGTTTTGCCAAAACCATAGTCTTTGATGTCTGATAGAATCCCTGTACTGTAATTAAAAACAGACAGAATCCACATCTGGGAGACCCGTTTAAATGTGTTTTCTTAATATCTAAATATTTATTGCTGTGCATGGCGATAACCATTATGATTGACACTAACTGCTGGGAAACAATTGATAATACAGTACTAAATCATGCAAATATCATCATGAATTTATTGGAGATGATATATTTCGCACGATTCTTGCTTGATTGCGTGAGTTCGAGAGTCCTTCCTGCTGATTTTCAGGAAACCCCATTCCAAGACTCTGCAGGAGACTTGGGACTCATGGGGACTAAATTTGGTCTTTAGATTTCTCCATTTAGATGTATATTTAAAAATAATACATTAAATGTTTTAAAATGGATGCAAAGTTACTGCATGCTGTTATTTATTCTTAACACTTCCAACTTGTCTTTCCATTAAAATATTACTAACATTGTCACTAATATTATCTCTTTTTAATAGACACGAAACACCGTACACAATATAGTGCATAGGCTAATATTTAAATTTTGTATACCACAATTTATTTTAGAAAAAATTGCATTATTATCACTACAGGTCTCCCTCCAATTAAAGATTCCCTCCAATTAAAGACCATTTTTCTGCGCTAACATTAGTTGTTCCACCAATTAAAGACGTCTATTTAGAGACCAAAGACCATGGTTTTGGTGAACCCAAATGAAAATGTTCCATCCAATTAAAGAACACTATATAAACTAGTTAGTGATGTTTATTTATTTATTATTTATTTATTATAAATTCGGCATGTTATACAGAATACAAACAGGAAATACAAAAAGATAGGTTAGCGGCATGCCCAGAGAGAAAAATGGGCTGAAGCCCGACACCATGAGTGAATTCTCTCTAAACCACTAACCTGTCAAAGAACAATGAAAAACAAGTATTAAAAAGATTTTTTTTTTACATTTTATACATTTTTTTCAAAAAACAGTACATAATATTCATCTATAGAAGATATTGTAAAGATATGGAAGATAAGCTGCAGTGTTAATGCTATGTTTCAATAATACATTTGTAATAAAGCTTAAAAGATTGTGTTTTTGTGTGTTTTGTGTATACCGTGTAATAATAATGGTAATGGTGAGTTTGTAATATTTTGATGGAAAGTTGCATAAAACAAGTACAGGATTTGATATTTAGATTTCAAAGAAATCCTTTACTAAGAATAAATAACAGTATGCAGTAACTGTACATTCATTCTAAACCAACCGTTTAATTTGTTGTTTCTTAAATCTGCTGAAAATCGAGATAGAAAAGGTTCATTGGTTGACTATTGGATTAACAAGAAAAGAACTGCATCGCAACTAAATTTCCATATACCTCTGGTAGAAATTGCCCAAGTAAAGATGTGATCCTGTCGACCATCTGAACCTTTGATGTCCATGCCTTCTTGAGTCCTCAATCCTGCTCTGCATGATTACCTTTTAAAAGCATCTATCCTGTCGACTGGTTGTGTGCATGAAGTAGCGGAGAGCCAGACAGTTGAGTGTATCAATTAACCTTTTTCAAGACCAATTTCTCGTTTTGCTGTCCGAGATATCCTTTCTTTACTCACCCTACAATTAAACATAGGTTGCAAAGAAGAAAGAAGACCAATTCTTGAACTGGCCGTGTTTTTGTTGCTTTGGTAACCCCTCTGGTCAGTCCAGATTTTTGTTAGTTTGTTCATAGCAGATCTTGCCATTGCCACACGTCACGTCTACCGATCTCCTGTTCACATCCACCGTCCACAATAACAAGTGCTCCAAGGAAGCTGGGTGACTTTTCAACCTCCTTGCCATCTACTATTCAGGGTATTAATATATTTAAACATAAAAGAAATAAATTTAGGTCTAGAGCACAATGAAAAAACCTATAATATTATTAGGTATTGAAAATACTAAACTTTTACCACAAATGTAAATGTTATATCATAAGTAAATGAAACTAATGGAAATTGTGAATATAAAAGAATAATGACAAGCGCTCGTCGTGGATGAGATGGGTAGACGTCAAAAATATAAAAAAAATCGGGATTCAAGAATTCGAAATAGAGTGGGGTCCAGGGAGGGACTTTCACCGAAATATTGGCCAGGGTCCACCCACCTCAGCCGACCCTACCATGGTTGGGGTTGAGGAAAGAATTATAACTATGGCACCTCTAGATGGCAGGAAGTAGCACTCGCAGACTGAAACGGGAATAAAGATAATTCTTGTGAAACCTATATAGAGATGGAATATAAGTTTTGTACATGGAGAGTTATTGACACGCACGATAAGGAAAAAATCTAAAATTACTCAAAAGGCTTATAAGGACGGTTAGAAGGCCTTGCTTGTACTACAAATTAGAAGCAGTCCTAATTGGAAACTGCTCTGATTGGTCAAGTATTTTTGGAGGATGGATTTCTGGAGCATTTGAGAGTGTGTCTTGAATTTTATACGCCGGGAAATGTGGACTTTTTGTAATCTAGTGAGGAGGGGCGATGGATGGGTGCGTACGCACCCGTCGCACTCTTCCCTCCGATCCTGCATACGGGCTTGTACCTTTTCTGGATCCTTGAGCGAGGGAGACCCCGGAACATTTTTTATTTTTAGGGATAATGGATTCATGGAAAAATAATAGGTATATGCAACGTATGTATACCGTTACACACATAATAGGCCTATTTACTGAAATAAGAATGAGAAAATTTACCTGACCATTTTCAAGGGGGAAAGCCTTGAATTTTGAAGAACTTAGAAGCCATTAAAAGCAATTCAGAAGTCGGGAAAGCTTATTTCTCGCCATTTAGAAATCAACATTTTCCCGGGGAGAACCCGAACCTCTCCACCCCTCCTTTCTCTCTGGGTTTTTTAATTCATAGAATTGTTTTCAAGGGGGAAAAACCTTGAATTCAGAAGAAGGCATGAAATGAGACCTCAGAAGTCGGAAAACTCGTTTCCCGCTATCTAAATCAAAAATTTCCCCAGGGGAGAACCCCCAGACTCCCCTTTCTCTTTCGGTTTTATCGATTCATGGAAAACAGAATATGTATGCAACTACTCAATTTGTTTTATGTATGAATACATACACAACAGGCCTGTGTACAGAAATAAGAATGAGAAAGTTTACCTGACCGTTTTCAAGAGGAGAAAACATTTAATTTTGAAGAACTTAAAAGTTATTAAAAGACACCTAGCTTGAAAGTCGGAAAAGCTCATTTTTCGCTATCTAGTAATCCAATTTTTCCTGAGAGGATCCCTGGCTTCTTTGGGGGGCTGTCTCTTATACACATCTAGATGTGTATAAGATTCAAACGGGGCCGCAGAAGTATGGTCTAGGCCCCAAATGAATCTCATGCCTAATGCGTGACTAGATATCAAACCAAATTGCCACACTTTAGTGCTATTGCTATTTTTAGTATATATAATGTTTTCTTCCTGTCTCTTATACACATCTTCGTGCCTCAAAACTGCATTAATGAATTGTAGGTCAAAGATTTCTTTTTATGATTGAACATAGTACCAATAGGGTTAATATAGGCCTAGTTAGTATAACGATGACAATCAACATTTTTTCTTACGCATGGCAGTTAAGAGTAATAATAATATTGCTGTAGACTTTTAGAACGCACAAAGCTGAAAAAAAACTGAAGTTCTTCTTTTATTGAGGTCATAAGTTGAATGATAAATCAGCAGATTTGCAATGAAATAGATTCATAAAGTGTGACAAAAAATTTTAAACCAATCACCTAACAATGATAAATTGAAATATATATTTGCTCAAAAGAGCATGCATATATTTTTAATTGCTTTAAACATGGTTAGAGTTTTTATGTGTTTCATTCCCTAACATAAGCGCGATAGGCAAGATAAAATGACATGAGGTGATTTTGAACTATTTAATTATTCTGTCCATAATATCATCAGTGACAGATTCATTGGAGTGGTAGGGGCGAGCCGGCCCTCCCCTCCTAAAGAGTCAAAATTGTCAAAAAATAGAGAAAAAATCATAAATGTTCTTTTCACAGCCCCAAACCAACAGATTTTTTTTTAAATTTCCGTCTCTAGAGTATGGCCTCACACCTCTTCCCCCTGAAATTTTATTTTCTAAATGCTTGAAAAGGCATTCAGGATCTGCATTTTTCTATTTTACTTGAAAATACATGCATTTCAGGTCGTCTTCCAGTGGCGCATCAAGGAATTTGTAATAGAGAGTGGCTAACAAATAGAAGGTAAGAAATTGTATGATTATGAGACCCCTATGGCTGAAAAGGGTACTGCATATATAAAATTTAGAGGGGCCTGGGCTTGAGCTGACAGTGTGTGTACCGTGCCAGATGCGTCCTTTTGGTCTTATTCGACAGCGATTTTAAAACGACATGGCCTATCTACAGTGTTAGTGCAGCTAGTTGGTGGTATAAGCTTACATGATAACAATTATCTATATTATAATTATTCATATTTCAAAGAGTAAAATCACAGTGATGTAAGTCTAGCGTCGGAGATTCGAAACTTACCGGTCTGAAAAACGGTAATAACAACATAGATCATCAAAGTTTCCATCTCACGCAATGAACATAATTCTATATTTTAGCTTAATTGAGGGGAAAACATCGATTTTAGCTGTTTTGGACACGTTGCATTGTTTACAGTCATTTAGATTCATGTGGATTGACTATAAGACTATAAAAAAAAAAAAGCTGTTGACCGTCCTCTCCCTACTTAAAAAAATGTAATTATTTTGTGTTTTATTTGTTTCTTCGTACAGGGAGTTGTTAAAGTGTATACATTCCACCTGATCAGACACGACACTGAAAGATCGGTAAGTTATTAGGCCTTGCTCACCATGGGGAATTTGAAGACTGGGCATATATGAAGGGGTGGTTTCATATCACTCATGCGTGACCGTTCTACCTGGCGTCCTACGTTCTTTTGCAATACGTAGATTTGGCCAAATTGCGTTCCAGAATCTGTTCGACGAGGTGACCTTAACGTTCTCGCATGCACAGATAACTTTTAGTGATGTCATTACGTTCTACGTCCTACCATCGTCGTGCAATAGAAAGCTCCTTAATTTATCACTTTGTGACAGCATGAAGATATAAAAATAGATATTTTTATACCTCTATGGTTCTAGCAAATTAACATCAGTGGCGGACCGTCAAGGCAAGCAAGGATATGCAGTGCATGTTTGGCCTACTTTGGTATCTAGGATATGAACGTCAGAGCAACGCTTAAATTATGCATAAAAGGGGTCCACTTTAAGAAAAATGGGTCCAGATTTCCCATATTTAGCATAAAATGGGTAAAAGTTTTAAGAAAATGGGTCCAAATTTTTCATATTTTTGCGTAAAATGGGTCAACTTTTAAGAAATTTGGTCCACATTAATTTACGCGTAAAGTGGGTCCACCCCTGATATTTTCTCGCACTGTTTAAACATCTTGGCTACGGCATTGGTTGTGAAATTACGGAAGCCCGTTAGTGCCACCAGTGAATTAAAATTTCAGAGCCACATAATTATCTGGCGCAGCCAATTATATCTGGGGGCCGCCACATAAATATCTGGAGGCCGCCTAATAATTATAATGGTCTTTAATTTGAGGAAAATTTTTCAGTTTGGTCTGCCAAAATCATAGTCTTTGGTCTGTAAATGAAGGGAATCTTTAATTGGAGGGAACTGCTAATTATAAAAGATAGGCATTCAAACGGGGCCGCAGAAGTATGGTCTAGGCCCCAAATGAATCTCATGCCTAATGCGTGACTAGATATCAAACCAAATTGCCACACTTTAGTGCTATTGCTATTTTTAGTATATATAATGTTTTCTTCTCCTCCACATCTTCCTTCATGTGAATTAACTTGCATTTATAGATATGGACGAACAGATTCTAGAGGAAGGCAGTAAGAACAAATATCAGAAATCATGCCGCAGTATCTCCCGGCAGTCGATTTTCAACGTCATCGTTGTTGTTGGACTGTTTTTGTTGTGTTTGTCTGTAATTGTCAAGTTCCAGCAAATCGACTACAAGCTGAAAGGACTTCCGGTAGGAAAAAATTGGTTTATTGTGCTTTCCAGTACCTTGTTTTGTTCTCTTTGATTTCCGTTTTCAATTCCTAGCCAGCTGGCTTTTCTACTTCTATAAGGATGGAGGTGCATGGGTGATGGGATTGCCGAGATTTAACGGGTGCTGGATAGGGTAAATTTTGGCAGTCTTTCGCCAAGTAATTCTCCATTGCTGCAATTCCACCATATAAAATTACATACCGTAAAATTGTTTTGTATAAACATGTTTTTATATAATAAAGGCACTTACAGTCAATGCAATGATGCTTTAGGGATAATAAACAATCAATATGCATTTTCAGAAAGCTTCCTAGCCATAGGCTAGCCAAAGTAATTCAACAGAAGGACGCACACCTCCGCTCTCGAACATAGCGTCTGCATACGGTCCTTTGATCTTTACTGTGGCATCGACAATCCGATACTAGTTGCTAGTACAGCCGTCGTTTATTAGTCTATGCGTGCCATACGTTATATGATGTTAGTTACTACTTTATTAATTTTGGGTACTTCGCAATGTCTGTTACATCTCATTTTTTTGACCGCGAGCTTGTTAAATGGTTCTATAAACTTCAATTTGATTTGTGAAAATTGAAAAGTTATAGCAATTTAAAATACGAATTTTATAAAATTTCATGTTCGTATGTAACATTAAACTCTCATTTTGACAATGTTGGACTAAGGTGCACAAAACGAACATTTGAGTAGATACAGAACATTTATTAATTTTTTCTGCGAAATGTGTTTCATGAACGACAATACACCACAATATCGGTAAAATTAATGTTGAAATGAAGAATATAATTTCAGTCTAATGTTAGTGCAAAATATCATTAGGCCTTTATAATCACCGCACGACGCGCGATTATCATGGCAACTAACACGCACGTGGGTATATCGTCATGTACGCTGACGGTTTATGGTCTGGTTGCTATGTTTTTGTGACGTTCAACGTGTAGGGACGCACTAGCGCCTAGAATGTAGATGCTAAAGTTATAACCTTTGATGTCCAGAGATGTGCGTCCTTCTGTTTAATTGTTTCGGGCTAGTTAAGAATAGATAATTAAAAATAAACTTATTACACCCTGATTTCCAGACGCCAGATCACGAAAAAAAGTCCGAAGCACCGACTACTAGTTGTGACATTCAATGTAAGTTTGACTTGACTTAAGCTCTGATAAACTCGCACACTATTAAGCAATTAGTAGAGCTCTGCATAGTACACTATAGGAAAATTATTGTACGAAGGTTAGATTTAATGCTTGAAAAATTTTCCTGAGGGCCTGCAATGCCGGAATGCATTAAATCTAACCTAAGTATAATAATTTTCCGTTTACTGCACGATGCATGCTCTACTAATTGCTTTATAAGTCAATCACCGTCTTTTAATTTTAGTTTTTTATAACCAACTGTTGTAGCAGTAATCGGTTGCTATAGTGATATGATCAGTATACGTGTGCGTATTTACATTTAGCTGTGCGTATGCTGATTTTTGCTCCTGCAGTACGCGTTGAACTCATCTACACATCAGCAGTACAGTACGGATACGATGAATAAGTATTGTGTTAAAAGCACTTGTTTGTATCGGGTTCTAAAGCTCGTTTTACGAAAGTAATTTTCAATTACAATTCTATTTTTATCGCAGTGCACGATGAATTCGCGGTGACGAAAAAAATGAGGATGCCGACATTCGGGTCTAATATGACATCATGTCCATGGGCACATCACACAAATTTGTTACATTAAACTTAATGGACAAATACATGTGATATGCCCATTTGGGTGTATGGTACATCAATTGGAACATTAATATTACTTCGTTGTAGATTTGAAGAAATATTTGGCAATTTAGCTTTCGTTAGTAGTTTAACTTTCGTTTATCAATTAATAATTGTACTTCAATTGAGGTTCAGCCACCTCAGTTTTATGCCATGAGGCTTCGAGAGTGGAGCGCATCATTTGGAACACATTTCCAATAAACAAATCTCTTTAAGCCATATTCAACGAACGTAGAATTTGCAGAAGCCTTGCACAATTTCGATTTACACTTTACTATTGCCTAATGAAACCTACACAAACAAGTTCTGATGCATTCTCGTCACTTATTCTACGAAATCTTTTCCCAGGTAGGTCTACTTTAACCTTTTCCTATTCTTGCGCAACTACCATCATAACATTTTATTATATCATTATTATTGTTATTCAAAAATTCCGCAACCTATGGGTAGCGATCAAATGTTTGGGTCGCGAAAAAAAAAATGATGGGTCGCATAACCTCTTCAGATCGTGAAAACTTTACTTACCACGAACGAAAACAAATTAAAGTACAGTAAACGAAAGTGCAATTTAAGTGTGACAAGTGCTTCACTTTACTTTTGTTATGCGTACGTACGTTATCACAGTTTCATGTTAAAATATACTAGGCCTATCAAAAAATGTGTACCTCAGGTATGACAACCTTAAAGTATTAGTTTTGTTAATTTCAATGTGTTATGCTTTCAGTTGCAAATTATAATGAGAAAACATTTTAAATTTAATGTGTTTATGTCTCCGCATAACCCATACATTTCTAGCAGCACTAGGAATTTATATTAAAATGTCTGTTAATCATTAAATTTTAAAAGTCTTTAACTTATTTTAAAAAATAACTTAACGTAATTTTGTTAAATGAGTAATTCAGTTATATATTCATTTTTATGGGTTTTACATAGTGATTTTGTGAGTGATAATATATTTTAATCAATTCGCAAAAGAATCAAATGGGTGTTCTTCCAGCTATTCCTCGCACGTATAAAACGAATGGCGTTTTATTGACTTTGAATTCGATTCGATTCGATTCGATTCTTAATAATAATAATAATAATAATAATAATAATAATAATAATAATAATAATAATACTAATACTAATAATAATAATAATAATAATAATAACGACAACGACAACGACAACGACAACGACAACGACAACGACAACGACAACAACAACAACAACAACAACAATAATAATAATAATAATAATAATAATAATAATAATAATAATAATAATAATAAAGATTTATAAAGCGCACATCTCCACCAAAGGTGCTCAAGGCGCATAGACATTTAAACCAACAAGATCCAAATAATTCCCAGAAGAATTTTCAGTAAAATCCAAATACCAATTATCCCATCGAGGCAATGTTGCTCCCCATATAAGTATACGCAGATACCCAAAGGCAGTATGTTGAGCATCAGCACCTTCCACCCCAGGATAAGCCCGGGGCTCCACTACCGTGCACTGCAACAGGAGCTGCATTGCGTCGACAGAGAAAAGTGGTATCATGTGTTTTTTTGTTGTTTTTTTTTTTAATCTTTTTTTTTGTGAGTAATACAAATTCAACAGAGAAACATCAAGGTTGTTTATACGCCTCGGTGAAAAACCAAATTAATTCCAGAAAAATTTCAAGCAGAATCCGCATACCAAATTATCCCATCGAGGCAGTGTTGCTCCCCATGTAAGTATGCGCAGATACTCAAAGGCAGTATGTTGAGCATCAGCACCTTCCACCCCGGGATAAGCCCAGGGCTCCACTAATTCAACAGAGAAGCATCAAGGTTCTCTATACGCCTCGGTGAAGAGATGTAATTTTAAAGTTTAAAGATCTAATGTGTTTGACCGAACAGGGCAAAGCGTTCCAAAGACGTGGAGCAGCAATACTAAAAGCTCGATCCCCGTAAGAGTGATGGGACTTAGGCTAGTGTAAAAATAGTTTGTCACAAGAGCGCAAGTTACGCCCAGGAATATAAAGCCGAATCATGTCGGCAACATAGTCAGGAGCCTAACCATTTAAACATTTAAAAAAACTATTAATAATATCTTAAAAACAATGTGGTGTGATTTCATAGTAGTTGTTATGTGTGAGTACTTAGGTGACTTAGTAACTACACGTGCAGCAGCATTTTGAATGAGTTGAAGCCGTTGGATTTGTTTTTGAGGAAGTCCAAACAAGAGCGAGTTACCCATGTCAAGGCGTGAAGTAACAAACGAGTGAGCAAGTTGCTCAGCAGCTGCATTGTCAATGCTTCTAATGTTACGTAAATAAAATGAAGATGTTGAAATGATATTTGAAATATGCCTACTCATTGTCATATTAGCATCCAAAGTAACACCAAGATTTCTGACCTGCGCTGCAGAGCCTATTAGGGTTTCCACAATAACTAAATTACTCAGTGGAAGTTTTTCCAACTGTTGGCGAGACCCAATAAGTATGTATTCAGTTTTGTAGTCGTTGAATTTTAGAAAATTTTGCTTCATCCAAAGACGTAACTCTTAAATGCAATTTTCGAGTGATTCTAGAGAGAGGTTAAGTTGCGTCATGGACGGCTTAAACGAGAGGTAAATCTGAGTATCGTCAGCATAAACATGGTAGGACAGGTTATACAGTATTTGCAAATTATATCCCGAATAGGTAGGATATAAACTGTGAACCATTGTGGCCCAAGAACAGATCCTTGAGGAAAAGAAAAATTTAAGGAACTTTCCTGGGAGAAAGCGTCCCCAATACATATATGCTGACGTCTGTTGGTCAGATAAGATCGACGCCATTCCAATGCACGACCTTCGACTCCAATGTGCTTACTTAATCTACGGAGCAAAACATTATGGTCAACAGTGTCGAAAGCTGCACTTAAATCTAATAGAACTAAAGCAGTAAGTTTGCCATCGTCCATTGCACGTAGGATGTCGTTGCTAATTCTAAGTAAGGCTGTTTCAGTGCTATGATGTGCTTTGTAAGCAGATTGGAACAAATCAAGTAAAGTATGTTCTTTAACATGGGCCAATAATCGTTTAGACACAACCTTTTCAATTATCTTACCAAGAAAGCTTAAATTAGAAATAGATCTGTAATTTTTGAGAACCTCAGAATCTAGGCTGGGGTTTTTCAAAGTAGGAAAAACATGCGCAACTTTCAAAGCATCAGGAAAAGACCCATTCTCAAGAGATTTATTTACTATATTTGTTATGATAGGAATAAAGGCATCATGACAAGACTTTATCAATGAAGTAGGTACCGGGTCAAGTCGACAAGATTTCAAAGGCGAACTTCTAGCAATGTCACTTATTTCCACCTCATGCAGGATCAAACTCAGAAAGCAATATAGACCTAGATATTTCCTCTGCACCAATCACATTAGAATCACCAGTAGCATCACTCAAATGATTTTGAGCAAAAGAACTACGAATATTTTGGATTTTGTTCTCAAAAACCACAGAGAACTTATGTGCCAGAGCTTGATTTGATACAGAAGAAGGAAGAACCGTAGACTTTGAGCGGTGAAGGAGGTTGTTAACTATGTTAAAGAGCTTTTTCTGATCACCAGAGCAGTCCCTAACAAGGGCAGAATAATACATGGTTTTAGCTTTATCAACCATTTCATTTCCTAAACATCTTTGGTCACAGTACTTCTGCCTGTTAGAATGAGTCTTAGATTTCATCCATTTTCTTTCCAGTTGACGTTTTTCTTGCACAACGAATCTCATCTGTAAACCACGGTTTAGAAGCTTTGGGTTTAATTATTTTCGTATTAAAAGGAGCGTGTTCATCTAAAACTGCTTTCAGTGCAGTAAATCTACCAACAAGCTCTTGTAAATTACAATTATCGGAAACCCGAGCAAGAATATCCATTTTAAAATTCTTAATATTAATCAGGTTTAAATTTCGTTTTTTAATAAAAGTTTTAGGCATAGCAGGTTTTTTAAGGTCAAGTTTTCACATTATCGCAAAATGGTCAGAAAGACCAGGATGTACACGTACATCAGACAGCAATTCAACATCTCGGGTGATGATAAGGTCAAGACAATGCTTTAAAGCTTTAAAATTATTAGCAGCAATATCATTGTCATCATCCATATGGATATTAAAATCTCCACATAAGACAATTTCAGAAGGGTGAATAAGGTGATCAAATATCATCTTTTCAAAGTCATTGGTGAACAGGGAGTACCGGGACCGCCCGTTCCGCCTGGCCCACAGGTTATATTACTATTGTACTTGAATCTTTACCGATTCTTGCACAAACACTGTCATAACTGTGCGGAGTGAGTTGTTGATAGTAAGCTGCATGTCCGGAGGTGAAATGCATTATGAGTAGATTTCCCACACAATTAAACATTTGTAAGTGTAATGAGATTAGTCTACAGGATTTCGTGCTTCGAACAGGTCACTCCTTTCTTAAAAGCAACCTATTGATGGAGAAAGTCTACCTTTTTAGCAAGGTTTGCCTAAGTTGAAACCAGAGGTGGGAGGCCTCCTCCCGTCGGAGAGAAAACCACAATTCGTCGGGGAGAAAAGAAAATGTAAACAAATTATTGATATGTTTTACATATTAATAGACTCTAAAATGGATTAAATAAGCCTTTGAAAACCTTAAATTGTCATTTGGGGGGGGGGCTACATTCATGGACCACTTTTGGAAAGCTTTTAGCGACGCCCGTCCACGCCCACATTTTCACGTCGGAGACATCAATCCCCTCCTCTTATTATATATGTCCATTTTTATTGATCTATTCTACGTCAGAGTTTATATTTAATTAATTGTTTAAGTATTTATTTGAAAATATATTACATGAAGGAATGTAATCGTTAAACGTAATAATAATGTTTAATAATATTTAAATAAAAATAAAATAATAAATGAATAATGGACACAAAGTAAAACCAAGGCAACATATATATACAGCCCAGGTGTGAATGCAAATAGTGGAACAGGAGCAACGCCTACTCGATTGTATAATATTATATGACGGCATTCTCAGTTAAAGTTACACACACAAAATATTTTGCCAATGTTAACGCGTCCACTGCGCAGCTCTTGCTAGACAGTACTAGTCGGTGACTTCGTGGTACAAGATCGGAGATCTAAAGATACAATCTCTACCGTCAAGGGCGTCGAGTGGGAGGGGGTAGGGACGATTTGGAAAATAAACAAGTCTTGGGCCGCACAGTGGGCCAGACTGAAGTCAAAGTGTGCCAAAATTAATCACTCATTGCAGAAGCAAATCTAATCGAATACAAGACTTATCTAGAGGTTTTCATACCCGTAGATTTCAATAAAAGCATTTTCAAATCTATATGACGTCATTTTTGTACTGTTTTCTGATTGGACGGTGTCAGTTTTCATTGTAATACCAAAACAAGTTCATATTGCAATGATTTTTTAAATGTTTAAGGAGGTTTGGGACAAAAGAACTTCTGTGGGAAACTTTTTATATTTTCCATGACGTCATCAAAATACATTTTTCTGATTGGACGGGGCCAAAAGTGTTTTAGGCATAGGCCAACATTAAAATTTCTATTGTTAATCTTACAGTGAATATAGCTGGTTTTTTTTTTTAATAAATCGAAATCGAAATCAAAATTTATAATACCAGACAACCTAATTTTACATTTTTAAAATTTAAAATGTGTTTACATTTGAGATTCCATGGAATTATTAGACATTAGGCCTACACCAATATCATGATATAGGGTATTATTTCCGTCCTCAATCATATTAGGCCTATATTGTAAAAGTATCGATAATGGTCGTTTTATATTTTTTTGATAATTCTCAGTGTGAACGAGGAGGCTTTGAAGAGGAACTTTTGCTATCGTCTTTAACAGGTATACTGTACCACCAGGCAATGCTTTTTTGCTACTCTTATTTTGGTGTAAGGAGGCGTCTCATTTTACTATAGAGCTACAAAGATGGACAATGTTTCATCTGTCGTGAACGATTCCGGTTTGCTCCTCAGGGGTGACGCCAGCAGGGGGAGGGGAAGGGAAGGGTCCCCGTCGAAGAGAGGTCTCTCTACCCCCCTCCCCGGCGTTGGGGAGATAAACTACAATTCGTCAGGGAGAAATAAAATGTGTATGTATTTTCTACATATTAGTAGACTTTAAAATCGATTCTTCTTGAACGCCCCTTGGAATGCTGCATAAAGAAGTTCAGTGCGTACATCTTATGTCAACATCTCTTGTACTTTATCCTTGTGCAAACTCTCTGGAAAGATCCTCCCATACTTCGATAGGACGTCCCGGTTTGGGTTGTTTTTAAGTCTCTTGTGGGTTTTCTGCTGGTGTGGAAAGAATGTCTCTGTTCTGTGTTAAAACATTAGTAACTTCATCAGAAAATGGAATCCTGTTGTCTAGCCACGAGTTATTTTCTTTAGAAATCCGGCAAACACGTGTTAACGTTCTTTTAACTTTCTTGGCCAATGTTGTGGTTAGGTATGTCACAAAATAACGTTTACACAACGTTGAAGGAACGTGCAAAAGTTGTGAAATTATGTTCAGTACGTATTTATGGTTCTACAAAATAATGTTTCCAACAGAAAACTGTAACGTTATCATAACGTATTATTATTTGCTGGGGGAAGGTCGTTACTACTCGCGTAGTAGCTCAACTCTCCTTAACTTGAAACAGGAAGCTTTTCAAAGTCTTGGATGTCTTTGAATAAAGTTTAAAACAATTGACGCCTAGATATAGGCCTGCTTGTAGATATCATCTTCATTATGATATATGATGTTTGGATTATTAGGCTGCTCAAAATGTAATAAAGTATTCTAAACAGCAACACAATATTAGAAGATTTGCTACTGTTAAATCACGAGCAGTTTGTAAACCAGTTCATTTCCCACGCTTTGAATGAACTGGTTGAGTAGACCCGCGTACATCCCTCTGATCTGCGGTTTGCTCTAATTAAATTATGTCTCAAATATACGAAAACAAGACTAATAAAAGTGCGTCTAGCTCGAAAAGTTGCAAGTAGCAGCTAAATTTGGTACCATCATAAAGCTAAGGCTATACTGAAGATGGTGATGTAAAAATTAAAGCATGAATCCACATGAATCTAAACTTTCTCTCCTACTTTTCTAAAAATAGATTTATGAATATTTTTTCAGTGTCGTTTAAACAACGATTTATTATTGATGCAAACTTCAAATGTAAATCAAAACATATATTTGTGTTCACCAATTTATATACAAGAAACGTGTACATTTTGAAGTAATTCCGAATTGTCTGTAAGAAAAAAAAAACGTGTTTTGATATAATGTAGTAAATTATAGCATTTGAAATATTTATAGAGAAATTTCAGCAATTTGTTGAAAAATACTACCCTTAAAATTCGTTTAAATGTAAAATATTTTCAGGATTGATTCACCAGGGTATACCCATCTTCAATCATGGGAAAAAGTGTAAAATCCATACTCACCAAAATGGACTTTTGGCACACTTTGATTTCGCCCCGGCCCACTGTGGGCCGGAGGCCCAGGCCTCGGACGGGGCCAGGCGACCGCATAAACCCCCAGTGGGTTTTCAGTCGCTCTGCCGTATATAGACTTTTATAAGTCGTACCTAATTGATTAGATACAATCAACATAGCAATGAAATGCAATTACATTTATTTTAAAACTACATTTTCAAAATACCGAGGCGGATCCAATAATTTAAAATAGAGGGTTCCATTGAAGGACTTTTACTTTCGGTACCTTTTAATCGAAGCTCGACCTCGCCCACTTTGCTTTCGTCGGGGAAATCTGACACCTCGTCGGGGGCACTGGCCCCCTTGTCGGGGACCTCGTCCACCGTCGGGCAAATCCTGGCGCCACCCCTGTTTGTGATGTGGAAAGTGAGCATTTTACATGGATGGTTATTTTCATGCCTTATTACATGAGATATCAAGTTTACTTGTTTTTGTAGAAATCTGATATTGTTTTAGTGTCTGTAAGTGTGTGTAGTGAGTAGTTGGTAAGAATGAAGACCCAATCAATGTTTTCAGCAATTTTTTTCTCGTTTGAAAGTGAGTTTCAGCGTTTGAAACCATTTGCAACCATATTACTTAGGATGTAATTACAGGTGGAGTTCATTAGGGCGCCTAACTTGACATCCGTAGGTAGGTCTAAGTCTCGAGCGTATAAGGGAGTTCATGTAGCTGATTCTTAAACTAAGAGGGATATGAGAATTGTTCAGTAACTGTTGATGTTCAGCAAAAACGTAGCAACACGATGTTCGACCTCTCTCGAACCGATGTTGGTGTCATTTATGTGTTCCAAACACTAAATATTTAAAATATTTCGTGTTTTCCACTTCCTTTCCTTTAATTTGCAGAATGGGTATGGTCCCTCCTTATAGAATTGAGCCATTAATGAAGCGGAACATTCACATTTAAGTATTGTAACTAATAATCAAATGGGACTATAATAATTAAATCATAAATCCATTGATTGATTGATTGATGCATCAAAAAGTAAATTATTTACGTTATTAATTAGTATCTATAAAAGGCTTAGATACAAACAAGTTAGAAAATACGAAAGGACCTGATAGAGGTGCGATTGTCAAATAAATACTGAATTAATATATTAAACCAGTGGCGGATTTAAAGGCAGGGCCTTTCCCCAACTCCCTAATTTTTAAAATTCAACAAAATTTTGAAAAAAAAAAAAAAAAAAAAAGGTTTACTCAAATTGTAGTCTAAGAGTTCCATTTTCGGCCGTCCAGAGGTGCCATAATCATAAATATTCTTACTTCAGCCCCAACTACGATGGGGCTGAGGCAGATAGACCGTCCATCTGTGAATGTCCTTCTCTGGGCCCCATCTATTTAAAAATCCTGGATATGCCACTCTAAACTTTGATACCTATGTTATTAATCCTTTCAGCACATTTAAATAAAAGGAAGTAAAGCTCAAACTTTTCATGTTTACTTCATATTTTATTGTTTATGACCAAGTGAAATTAGGCACTCTATAATCGATTGAATTAGTTCTCTAGTCCGTTAAAAGGCCGTAGAACATATTTGCTGCGAAGCAGCCAATTCATATTCTTGACAGCAATTTGACCTCTGAAAGGTCATTGTTTGTCAAAAAACGAGTGCCTAAGGGCATGTTTCTGCTGAAGAACGCCAAAAAAAAAAACACGTTTTTTTAAAAAACGGTTCGGAAAGTGTTTGTAAACAAAAACTGGGTTGTAACCAATTTTTGACAGGAAAAACGGTTTTCTATATGTGTGGTCGTTGTTGCGATGACGTCATTCCCAGAACGCGGTTCGTACGGCGGAAATGAGGTCGATCGGCCGGCTGAACTAGGGCTAGGCCTATGGCGGTAATGTAGTATAGTATTCTCCCTGCTACAGTGCTAGTCTATGGCCTAGTTTCATACAACATTACAACATGACGACAAGACTTACGTACCATCGGCAACAGTGTGTTGAATCCCGCCTTTCATCACATAGGGGGGATCGTGCATGTCACGACCCCCCAGAATATTGTCCAACATGTCATAATACGGACAAGTTTGCCTGTCATTACCGGACCTACCATTATGGTCCTTCGCTAGCGTGTACGCCCGTCGCAAACGCTTAAGCTTGTTGGTTACTTGAACCGTTGTCAACTTTACACCGAACTCCTCTTCGACTTTTTTTACTGTGCGTATCACTCTTGCTTCCTATTAATCTTCCCCCTACTTTCTCCTCTCCCCACAAAGTTATAACCAATTTTGTAATTTCGTCGTTCCACATTTTCGCGCGGTTGTGTTGCTTTGGAAATTCGTGTGGAGTTTTGACACCGCGAGGTCAAATCGCGACTGGTATTTGGTTGCAGCTAAAAAGTGCTTCCCCCAAAAAAAAAACGGTTTTCCCCATAAAAAACTTTTTTTTTCTATCGGACACGGAATGGATTGCGTTTTTTCGAACCGTTTTTTTCGATCGGAAAAAACCGTTTTTCTGTCAGTGGTACCATTTCTACTAGCAGAAAAAAAAAACGTTTTTTTTTTTAACCGTTTTAAAAAACGTTTTTTCTTGCCAGCAGAAACATGCCCTAAGACGACTGAAAAGCGGAGTTTCCTTCTTTCGTTCTGCCGGGTAAAATCAATTACTTTAGGCGACGTTTAACCTACTCGTACCAACGTCCGCATGTCGCGCTAGCTTTATCCTACTCTAGGCATAGACTAGCTAGGATGGTATAGGCCTAGCCTTGAAGACGAAGGTCCCAATGAAAAACAACGTCGCTCTTTGATAGCTAACATTGTCTATTTAACATCACAATAATTCATTATTAGACCTATAGTTGTTTTTTGAATTGTACTCCACA
>NW_022712730.1:132990-154966 GCF_011630105.1 Anneissia japonica
CATTTATATGCAGTTGTACTTCGCAGCACTTCACTTGCAATTTGCAATTTCTAGTCTATAATAAATAGTGTAAAACAGTAAGTGCTTAGACCCATATATGTTCTATGGACAATAAATGGGCAATAAATTTGTTCATTTTTTAAATATGAATAAATATATATACGATTATTATTATTATTATTATTACTATTATTATTATTATTATTATTATTATTATTATTATTATTATTATTATTATTATAAATATGACGGCTGTTTAATTTTAATCATTGCAGGTCCAGTGGGAGAAACGGGACCGCAAGGTAAAGCGTATAATTTTTGTGCCAATAATTTAGTAATAATAAATAATAATAATAATTATTATTATTATTATTATTATTATTATTATTATTATTATTATTATTATTATTATTATTATTATTATTATTATTATTATTATTATTATTATCAGTATCTTCGCCAGGAGATATGTTTTCGTTTAATGATGTTTGCGTGTGTGTAACGCTTTGCTGTTTCAGTTTTTTTCTTGTGTTCGAAATATCTCAAAACGGCTGCACAGACATAATTGAGAACTAGACTTACTATGTCTGTTTTAACAACAAAATATAGGGCTTTTCCCCATCGAGAAATGAAGTTGAAATTGCAACAAAAAAAAGTCTCGAAAAGGTATGAAAAACACGGAAAACCAATATCATTTTAATGAAGTGGAAAAATAGAAGGGGCGGAAAAAAAACATTTCAATGGTAATAGCGAGTTTAACCTATCTGTAACTGGTTTAAGCGCTTTAGAAAACGTAAATTGCGCTCAAATAATTTAATCAACTGTCAACAAAAAATCTTTAAATGGTCCTCATATTCACACCCTACTGCAGATTGTCACCAAAATTGGATCATTTCTTCATTTCAACATGAAAAACTATTCTGCAAAGTGTCGTTTTCATCCGTCTATAACTGGGACATAATGACCCTCAAATTTACACCCTAACCTGGATCGTCCCCTTCACATACTAATACCTTCCTTGTAACTTGGTTTAAACTTTCCCGAAAGTTTTATTCGGATCAGTTGACCCGTTTTTGAAATATCTGGTCTGGGACGTTTGCCTTTAAATGGTCCTCATGTTCACACCCTACGCCGGATCATCACAAAAATTCAGTCATTTCTTTACTGGATCTTTACAAACTATTATAGAAAGTTACATTTACACCCATTGAAAATTATTTATAGATATATTATGTCTGGGATCTCAAATATTCAAATGACCCTCCAATGTTTAATTTTAATCATTACAGGGGAAAGAGGACCCCATGGAAAGAAAGGTATGGCGTACTTAAAATTTTGTGCCGATAATCTAGGGTGTTAAAATATTAAAACTAAAAAAGCAAGGAAATTTCTCTGGTAGAATGAAAAATCTACACAATCGGGAAACTCCGGGTTCCTGAATAAATTTGAAGATGTCATAACCAACCGGGCTACCTGTGTTTCGTTGTAAATTTCTAATTTAGCATTCGTTTAACAATAATTGAATTTTTTCAAACGAGATTCAACCACCGCTACTTGTGAGGCTTGAAAAGTGAAAAGCTACATTTGGAATACTAAATCTATATAAGCGATACTTCTATCAACGAGCGTATTATTGACAGAGGCCTTATATGTTGCAATACGTACACTTAGGCCTACTACATTGCTTAATGAATCTTACCAAAAGCAAGTTCTGATGCATTCTCGTCACGTACACTATTAGTTATTCTCCTCTCCTAGGTGAACAAGGAGTACAGGGACCGCCTGGCCAACCTGGACCAAAATATGTACCAGGTACCGTACTGTAACTGTGCTTTAATATTATCCGATTCTTGCTGTCATAACTGTGCGGAGTAAGTTGTTAATAGAGCTGTATGTCCTGAAGTGAAATGCAATGAAAGATTTTATTCAAAATTTAGAAATCTATCGATAAATTTCCATTGACTTAACGATTTTCAACTGAATTTACTAATAGGTCTACATACTAATAAAATGTGCCAAATAAAACGTAAACCTATATATAACTTATAAACTTGTATGAAGTTTTGATTGATCAAATAGGTGAAGAACAGATCTTGACGTCATGTGATGCCCTCAAAAAGGCCGGTGTTAAATTTAATGGTGTTTATAAGATTGATCCTGATGGTCCGAATACTGGATTGGATCCGTTCTCGGTTGTATGTGATATGACATCTGATTTGACACTGAGTACGTCATTTCTTACGTTTATTTTGAACGTACATTTAACTTTAGTCGACAAAGAAAAACCTTAAAATCAATTTATCAATCAATGTCACTTAGGCATTTTGAAGTTCGAAGTACTAGGCCTAGACACACCAGGCTGGTAGGCTGATATTTTTATTTTACAGTCATGATAAGTGAGAACCTCATGAATATAAATGGACTTTAATAGGCCTACATATCAATGAACTGTTACATTAATACTCATCCCTTAAATATTGCTGCTAAGTTCCAGCAAAACTACAGCTCACGTAAATGTACGTCTCTTGATGAATTGGCAGCTCAAAACCTCTGTAATTTAACAACTTTATACAATGACGATTATGGTATTAATATTATGAATTAATATTAATACCATAATCGTCATTGTATAAAGTTGTTAAATTATGGTATTAATATTAATATTATGAATTTAAAGCATTTATTTTCTTTAATTGTAGTAGGGCCTACCGGAAGTGCATGACATATAGAGAGAATAAAAATGTGACAGAACCATTCGCCGTCAGTCCATGAGCCAAATGGACCACATTTCTGTCGTGTCGATTACATTTCAACAACTTATCATTGGGAACAAAAGTACCGAACACGTTGTCTTACCATTCTGGAGTGTCAATCAAACTTAACCGACCAATCAGAACAGCGCTAGAATACGCACGCTTCTCACAAACACACGTGTTGTCCCACAAACGCACGTGTTCGTGTATACTTTAACACTGTCGTCTTGTTGGACCTTAGCAACAAATATCCATGGGGCGGGGCTTAGTGGAAAGGTCCATTTAACAAAATGGCCTTGGAGAGAGCATAGAATGCTTCCTTTTCTATTCAGGTTTCTACTTTTGTTAGGCCTATATTAAAATAACAATAATAGGCTTGAATAAGAAATTAGAATCTATAAGCGTTTAAGTCTGCATTCTTACAGTATATATCTAAAATGTTAACTATTTTTAAATCAAGGTTATACAACAATTCATCACAATAAGGAAGAAGAAGGAATCGTTAACAACGCCGAGGATTCGTTCTCCTTCATAGTTAATATCACCTACGACCTCACGCCAGAACAGATAGCAGCTATCAAAAGCGTGTCATCATCATGTAGACAATTTATTAAGGTTAGCATCTTGGTAGATTCGTTATTTTGATAAAAACTTAGTGTAAAACATTTTTATCAATTATTTCAGCGTTGCCTTGTCTTTTATAAGCCAACCACCCTGTCGTCTAACTCACCCATTCAGGCCCGTAGCTAGACACACTAATGCGGGAGTGTTTGGAACTGAACTGAATTGAACTTAACTGAACTTGTATTTTGTTTTGTTTTGTTTTTTTGTTTGTCTTTTTTTCAAACTAGGCCCCCTATCTTATTTTTACAGTACTAGTATAGGAAAAAAATCTGGAAATAATGACGTCAGGAGGAGTGGAATGTTAGAAGCAGTAATACATGCCAGATGTTTTTATAGACACCTTCTGTTCACCCCCAGCCTGGATGACACTTGCGTCTGAACCTTATGTGCAAAATAGAAATTAGGGACGTTTTGCAAAATGACCTCAAAAAAAAAAAAATTGAAATGTGTATATAATCGGGCAAAAAAGTACCAACAAAGATTTTTCTTTTTTAAATAATGGTATGTGAGGAGGAGATAAAATTCTGAAAATTGCTCTTCTGTCACATTATGTCCCGTTCATATGCAAATTAGCTAAAATATAGGTTTGTATTTGTATTCTTGTTTATTAACCCTCCTATTATTGGCGAGTTTATTTTGCTGTTGGTTGTGGTTTTAAATAAATAAATAAAAATAAAAATAATTTAGGGACAAAAGTATAGGGTTCGATATCTTTGTAACCAGTGGTCACAGAAACTTTGTTTTAAATAGTTCAGAATATGCATGTTTCTATGCTTTAATGCAACATTTGTTTCAAATTGACTGGAAATATCAGATTTGAACTATGACGCTATTTTTCCACGATTTCCATATCTCCAAAACTCCTGCTATAGAGAATTCATTTTGGTCTTAAATTGGTCGAATACATGTTTCTATTCACTGTAATACAACGAGGAGAATAAATTCTAAAAATCAAACCTCGGTCATGTCACGTTCATATGCAAATTAGCTAAAATATGCGAATTCGGGGTTAAATTATGAGTTTCTATCTTTGGAACAACTGGTTGCAGAAACCTGTTTAGAATTTTCATGTTGTATTTGTTTCAATGCTCCAGAAAATGACCCAACATCACATTTGAACTATGACATGTACTTCAGAATTTTCCTATCTTGGAGACTACTGTACATGAAGAATTGATTTTGGTCTCAAATTGTATAACAACTTTAAATACATTCACTATAACGAATAATTTTGTAAAAAGAGCCACTTGAGTTTTATTCTAGACCTTGGACCTAGCAGGTCACTTTGTATTTCCTTGTAACTTCTAAATGACGAATATAACCTGGTATTTGTATCCGAACAAATGTTTTATTTTAGGCTGTATTATGTTTCTATTTCCTCCAATGAAGGTATTTATGGGATAGAAGATCGGATTTAAAAACAGGTTAAATGCGTTGTTGCTTTAGTAATACATATTTTTTCCTTAGGTTTTAAATTTAATTCCTTTTATATATTTTTATAATGCTCTGTATATATACTGTCTCTTATACACATCTAGATGTGTATAAGAGACAGAATTGTAGTAGGGCCTACCGGAAGTGCATGACATATAGAGAGAATAAAAATGTGACAGAACCATTCGCCGTCAGTCCATGAGCCAAATGGACCACATTTCTGTCGTGTCGATTACATTTCAACAACTTTTCAATGTCACAAATTTTGATGTGTGACCCTAATCACAGGTATTAGTAGCTAAATTGGTATGGAGCATCTATTGATGACAATTGCAGATAAAAATACTTTTGAGAGAAATATGTCAAAATCGGAATTTGAACCCAGGACCTTCGGTTATCGTTCGGATACTCCACTTAGCTAAGAGGTCATGTGGTATAGAATCTTAAGTTTCCCCATTAGGAAAAGTTTTTCTTAAGGTATTTAATGTAATATTTGATAGTGTGAACCGAGCATTGCATGTGACCCACTTACTCTATCCACTGATCATAGATGTCTTATCATCATAAACATACGTTACTATGTTTTTATCAACTTGTTAGGTAGGCTTACTTTCAGTGGCGTAGCTAGGGGGTCAAGAGAGGGCACGTGCCCTGGGAGCCAGGTTTGTGGGGCGCTGAAATGGGAGAATAAGTGTAAAAAATAAGCACTTTTTGGAAAATCACGACGAAATTGATGTACAGTAATCAGTATGTCGCCAGGCATGAATTGTTTTCCAGTTAATGATAAGAATCTTAATGTAGTTGTTTTTATTGGAAAATTTATAGATTCTGATTTCTTTTTTTAGTCCATTTCGGCCGTTTTCTCTTGTTTTTTTATCCTATTCTGTAATGACTACATGACTAGAGCTCATCCTGCCATATCTCAAAGCCACGATGGGAAAAGCGAGACTATCTGCTTTGACACTGTAGCAGTTTCATACCACTATTATCAAACATGGTGTGTGTCTTTTTAGAGAATTTTCACTTAACTTTAATTATTTAACCATCTTTGTATATAAAGTACAACGACCTCATATATCTTCACATGGTAAGGTCGTTTAGACAACTACCTAAGACCCCCTTAAAGATAATAAATATAAGCAGTCTGCATTTTTTTTGGAATGTGGTCACTCCCTTGGCATAAAATAAGGCCACTGTAATTCTCAATTGCTATTGGTCATAGGGAGTGATTGGTGATGCCATATATATCACAACTATCTGAACCTTTGGTACTCAGTTGAATTACACCTTTTGATAAACAGTACGTCTTTATTGTTTCAACTTGTATATTCTTTATTGTTTGCCGATCTACACCTTAAGTGTTTTTTATCTACCATACGCTTTTCACTTGGAAATAAATTGTACAGTTTTATGTTATTAGTTTGTTGTTTATCTATCGTTACGTTTACAACTACTAAAACACTACTTAGACTGAGCGTGATGAAGTAGACAACATTGCTAACTTTGATCATGTTATTAACTTATTTACTGATTCAAAAGCACACGAAATTCAGTGGCAAGTTTAAACCATGTTAAAAATTCAGCAACTTACAAGACTCTACTATAAGTTAAATTTAGAGAATAAGAATACTAAGCTGTATGCAATAAATATAACAGCCTTACAAATTAGGATAATGGTAAAGTTGTATACAAAGTTCAGAACATCGTCATGCAGTTTCAATGTAAGAAACGGTGTGGCGCCAGGCCTCCTTCGGGGATATCTGTACCCCAACCCCGTCGGGGAGAAAAACCATAATTCGTTGGGGAGAAAACAAATATATATATTTATTTTGTACATATTAGTAGACTCTAAAATAGATTAAATAAGCCTTTGAAAGATTGTCAAAAATCTTAGGGGGCGTCACCCCCAGCCCACTTTCGGAAGATTTTAAGCGACGCTTGATCACGCCCACTTTGCTTTCGTCAAGGAAATTTCCCCCCGCGTCGGTGCATGGCCGCTTCCCCCTCCCCCCATCACGGACCTCGGACCCCTCTCGGGCAAATCCTTGCGGCACCCTTGGTAAGAAAGAACATAATATGAGAGCTAGAATAATAATAGCCTATTCGGGTTTAAATAATGTTATTTAGACAGTGCATGATATGGACCTACGGTACGGATATGCTTAAAGTATATACAACCAATATCAATTTATTTCAAAATATTATAATTGTAATTGGAGGGGGGGGGGGGTGAGGCGCAATTTTCTACTCTTTCCTCCGGGCGCCAAAACCTCTAGCTACGCCACTGCCTACTTTAGAACCCAAGTTTTCTGACTTTATAAATGATCCACACTTAGCCATATTTATATTATCTTAACTTGCCACGTCTTCTTTCTGATGTTTGGTTTTTTTCCCCATAGTAAATTCTAATATGTAATTTACCAGCTAAAACGACTGTTAGTACCAGCAAAGACACAACCTTTATCATATTACGTAATATGATATATGTATAGATATAGATATAGGTATAAATATAGATAGTGCATATAGGCAGTTTCACAGAAAATGGAAACGCCATCGTGACATTTTCGAGGAAAATAGAACACAGAAGATTTAGGCCAAACTGTGTGGAGCAAAAGATATATCAATGTTTTGAAAAAGGGTTGTGATAAGATAGTCAAATTGTATTTCAAAATACACATTTTTGTATTTTAATACCCAACAACAAATCATATTCCATTGAAACGGTCGAACATATTTTTGACATACTTTTGGATCAATGACCTTCAGTAATTGCTGCAATAAAATCCAACATTACAAATTTTTTAATGTATTTTCTTACTATGTATATTCACTAATTGGATAAACATTGAAAAATAAAACATAGATTTCCTTTTAGGAATATTGAGCCACTTTGAACTTTCTGATTTTTTTGACATACAAATCTTACAAGCATTATAAAAACCATCAAATTGCATATTTTTAAAATAAATAAATGCTTTCATTTTTCTTTCTAGTGTTTTATCTTATTAGTTTCTATTAGGCCTAATTACTTCTTATAGAAACATTATTGTCATGTCACACTTTTGAATAGTGTATTATGGCTAGAAAGTACGTCAATTTATCTCCTTTTGTTACTGCAAATTGTATGACATTGAAATTTTTTAAATAGGTATACTCATTTATATGATTTAATTATATACATGTAAAAATATTTCATTTTAAACATTGAATAGCATCTTTGGTCATACCACAAGATCAGTGGTTATATCTTGCTAACAAGTATTGTCTGAGGCGTGTCCATTATTAACTGTGAAATTGCCCATATACTATCTGAGTTTTTCTCACTTCACTGACTCGTCACTGATAAAGTTTTATAAGCTACGTAGTTTATGGAATATTACATAATTATTAATAATTTTTTCTAAATAGTTCTAATTTTCCCATTCTTTCATATCATATTCCATTTCCATTATATAAATTCGAAACCATTCATTTTCCTTCATTTCGTTTCTTTTTTTTTTATTCATTCATTTCTTTTCTTCATTTATATTTTTTTCATTTTTATTTCATTACATGTGAATGTTGGTGTAATAGGCCATAACCACGCCTACATATGAGTACATCACATATTTCTCACATAAAATTCTTCCAACAAGAATGAGGCTAGTCAGTTACGATAATGAATATGACAGGGAAGCGTTATATCACATTCGCAGCAAACCAGGCGCGGATACGGCACATAAATACACCATTGAGGCTAATAACAGGCCAATAAAATAATCAATTCTTTATCTTATCTATTTCACAGTATGCATGCGTTGGGTCTAAGTTTTTACAAGAAGGTCTGCATCATACTTGGGTCTCCGTTGGTGGCATTCCTATGATGAACTGGGGAGCTCCAACAGGAACTATAGGGTGTGCGTGCTCGATAACGAGTAAGTTCAAATCAACTTGTGTAGCCTGCATGGGCATTCTGTATCCAAACTGATATATCTCACTATTTACGATTGCAGTAAAATGACAAGTCGACTCTCCATCCATGACACTACGCTCAGATTATACCATAATCGGACCTTCACAAAGAATTTCGCTTGTGTCATAGAACAAGATACTTTACCTACTTTTGTTTCTCTCCACCCAGAAGTATTAGTGGGTACCTTAGGTACAAATACCCGTGCCGGGGCCAGTACGCTGATTAGGGAGTTTGTTTTCAATGCACGACGTTAACCTTAACTTTCACAGACGACCCGTTAGTTACGGGTATGCGCATGCGTATTTCGATTCGTTTACAAAAGGGGCGGAGCTATCGCGCTGCATGGGGGTACTAACGTGAAAGTTAATGTTAACGTCGTGCATCGAAAACTCCCTATTAACTGCTACAATTACGGTATGCAATAAACGCATACGGTACAGGTCATAACATAGTGCTTGTTATAAAGTTATCACTATTAATACCATCATTACTATCATGTCACCTTTACTATATTTATTAATAAACATATGCTCTATAGTCAGATTAAAAAAATAATTGTCAAAGTATATAAAGAATACATCCACTCCAATGCGAATGTACTGTCATCTAGAGTACAAATGTTATACAATTACCATTGTGCTTTACAGGCCGAAGATTTTCGCAAAGAATAGGTTTACCATTACCGATTTTGATGTTCGAAATATCAATTTTGAATTATTATATTTCAGGAACATGTGACGACCCCACTAGGCTATGTAATTGTGACGTCAACGATAGTGTGCCACGTCAGGATCATGGCTACCTTACCGATAAAGCAACATTACCTGTCTCGCAGCTTCGTTTTGGCGATACTGGATCTAAAGGAGAGAAAGGTGTCTACACTCTTGGACCATTGCAATGTACCTAAGTCGTACTCTACTAACAAAATACCAATAATGATGGTATTTCGAATAATAAATTACTAATTTTAATTACTGATGATACAGTAACTATCTTTTTGCATATGTGAAATTTGTACTTTTAATTGCGAAATACAACAAGTAATAAAGATCTAGAAGATATCTAGAACACAATATATTTATCATAATGTATCTTGCTGTCTCTTATACACATCTAAAGTTACACACAACATAGGTTTACGTCGATTGACCATGGATATGGACATGCGCAGTACATACACACAACATAGGTTTACGTCGATTGACCATGGATATGGACATGCGCAGTACATACACACAACATAGGTTTACGTCGATTGACCATGGATATGGACATGCGCAGTACATACACACAACATAGGTTTACGTCGATTGACCATGGATATGGACATGCGCAGTACATACACACAACATAGGTTTACGTCGATTGACCATGGATATGGACATGCGCAGTACATACACACAACATAGGTTTACGTCGATTGACCATGGATATGGACATGCGCAGTACATACACACAACATAGGTTTACGTCGATTGACCATGGATATGGACATGCGCAGTACATACACACAACATAGGTTTACGTCGATTGACCATGGATATGGACATGCGCAGTACATACACACAACACAGGTTTGCGTCGATTGACCATGGATATGGACATGCGCAGTACATACACACAACACAGGTTTACGTCGATTGACCATGGATATGGACATGCGCAGTACATACACACAACATAGGTTTACGTCGATTAACCATGGATATGGACATGCGCGTTCAAACTACGAATTGGCTTATTTCGTGAGGAAATGTTTTCTTCTTTATTGTATAGGCAAAAAAAAAAAAAATATTATACAATAGGAGCCAAGAAATAGACAAGTCTAATCGAGCTTGGCCCCTTTCTTAACTAGCCCCCTTAGCCCCAATAAATAAAATTGAATAAAATAAATATATAAATAAAATAATGAAAATAAATAAATAAATAAATGTTTAAGAATGAACTTCTAATTGTCAATTTATGCCAATTTTAAAAGCCTTATTTAAATATCGTTAATTTTAGTTATATATAGCTTAATTGTAAAATATTATTTATAGGCAGTTGTGATTGATCATAAAACATAAAACTGGTCATGTTATAACCATTTAGATACTATTACAGTATATTTATAATGTATGATGCTTTTCCTTCCCAAACATTTTTAGGGAAACTCAAGTTGTGATTTCCAAATCTAGCCGCGAGCGATGCTTAATAGTAGATTGAACATCGAATGCGTTAAAATCTACAGTGCTGTGTATACTGTAGCAATGGGGGCGGGGATCCCGCGTCCCCCGTCGGAGAGAATAACCACAATTTTTAGGGAGAATAAAATTAAACGTATTCATTAGATATTATTATGAAACTCTAAAATCGATTACACCTTTCAAATCCCTAAATTGTCATAGTTTCGTAAAGCTCACCACTTCCAAAAATGTTAAACGACGCCCGACAAACGCCCGCTTCACTCTCGTCAGGAATGTCACCCCTACCCTTTTCAGAGACTTAGATCCCCACCCTCGTTTGGCAAATCCTGGCACCACCCTTGTTTAAAAATGACATGTTCTAACGGTTTTTACCTTGATCTTCCTTAGTTTATTTTGTAAGCAGTAAATGAGAAAACTTTTAAAAATTGTAGCACTCTTGTTCTTTTCATGTTATTTTGATACAACTTATATTACATCCATTAAAGTATAACCTTATAAAACAAGTTAAGCCAGGTACCCACTGCACCATACGATCGTCAAGAGCGTAACGCCGACGCGCGTGCGACGGATCGTTGTTAATGGCGATCCGTTCAGAGTGCCACCGAAAATCAGCAGACGGCGCACAGTGGGCCAGGGCGAAATCAAAGTGTGCCAAAAGTCCATTTTGGTGACTATGGCTTTTAAACTTTTTCACATGATTGAAGATGGGTATACCCTGGTGAATCTATCCTGAAAATATTTTACATTTAAACGAATATTAAGGGTAGTATTTTTCAACAAATGTAGGAAATTTCTCTATAAATATTTCAAATGCTATAATTGACTATATTATACCAAAACACGTTTTTTTTTCTTACAGAAAATTCGGAATTACTTCAAAATGTACACGTTTCTTGTATATAAATTGGGGAACACAAATATATGTTTTGGTTTAAATTTGAAGTTTAACAAATAACAAATCGTTGTTTAAACGACAGAAAAAATATTTTAAAATCTATTTTTAGAATAGTAGGAGAGAAAGTTTAGATTCATGTGGATTCATGCTTTAATTTTTACATCACCATCTTCAGTATAGCCTTAGCTTTATGATGGTACCAAATTTAGCTGCTACTTTTTGCAACTTCGCGAGCTAGACGAGCTTTTATCAGTCTTGTTTTCGTACATTTGAGACACAATTTAATTAGAGCAAACCGCAAATCAGAGGGATGTACGCTCGTCTACTCAACCAGTTCATGCAAAGCGTGGAAAAAGCACTCCAAAAATTGACAAACTACTCCTGATTTAACAGTAGCAAATCTTCTAATATTTTGTTGCTGTTTAGAATACTTTATTAAATTTTGAGCAGTCTAATAATCCAAATATCATATATCATAATGAAGATGATATCTACAAGCAGGCCTATATCTAGGCGTCAACTGTTTTTAACTTTATTCAAAGACATCCAGACTTTGAAAGCTGCCTGTTTCAACTTAAGGAGAGGTAAGCTACTACGCGAGTAGTAACGACCTTCCCAGCAAACAATAATACGTTATGATAACGTGACAATAACGTTACAGTTTTGTGTTGAAAACTTTATTTTGTAGAACCATAAATACGTACTGAACATAATTTCACAACGTTTACACGTTCCTACAACGTTGTGTACAACGTTATTTTGTGACATACCTAACCACAACATTGACCAAGAACGTTATAAGAACGTAACGTGTTTGCCGTGTTTCTAAAGAAAATAACTCGTGGCTAGACAACAGGATTCCATTTTCTGATGAAGTTATTAATGTTTTGACACAAAACAGAGATATTCACACCAGCAGAAAACCCACAAGACTTAAAAACAACCCAAACCGGGACGTCCTACCGAAGTATGGAGGATCATTCCAGAGTTCGCACAAGGGTAAAGTACAAGAGATGTTGACATAATGTACGCACTGAACGTATTTATTCAGCATTGCAAGGGGCGTTCAAGAAGAATCGATTTTAGAGTCTACTAATATGTAGAAAATACATACACATTTTATTTCTCCCTGACGAATTGTAGTTTATCTCCCCAACGCCGGGGGTGGGGGAGCTCTCCTCGACGGGGACCCTTCCTTTCCCCTTCCCCTCCCCACCCCTGCTGGCGTCACCCTGAGGTGCAAACCGGAATCGTTCACGACAGATGACAGATGTAGCTCCATAGTAAAATGAGACTCCCCCTTACACCAAAATAAGAGTAGCAAAAAAACATTGCTATCCTGGTGGTACAGTATACCTGTCAAAGAGGACAGGAAAAGTTCCTCTTCAAAGCCTCCTCGTTCACACTGCACTGAGAATTATAAAAAGAAACATAAAACGACCATTATCGATACTTTTACAATATAGGCCTAATATGATTGAGGACGGAATTAATATATCATGACATCAAGTTGGTATAGGCCTAATGTCTGATAATTCCATGGAATCTCAGATGCAAACACATTTTACATTTAAAAAATGTAAAATTAGGTTGTCTGGTATTATAATGAATTTTGATTTCGACTTCGATTCCAATTTATATTAAAAAAAACATTTATATTCATTGTAAAATTAACAATAAAAATGTTAATGTTGGCCTATGCCTAAAACACTTTTGACACTGTCCAATTAGAAAAATGTATTTTGATGACATCATGGAAAATACAAAAAGTTTCCCACAGAGGTTTTTTGTCCCAAACCTCCTTAAACATTTCAAAAATCATTGCAATATCAACTTGTTTTGATATTACAATGAAAACTGACATCGCCCAATCAGAAAACAGTACAAAAATGACGTCATATAGATTTGAAAATGTTTTTATTGAATTCTACGGGTATAAAAACCTCTAGATAATTCTTGTATTCGCTTAGATTTGCTTCTGTATTGAGTAATTAATTTTGGCACACTTTGCCTTCAGTCTGGCCCACTGTGCGGCGGCGTCGCGTCGTGTAGCATTCACATGGAGATGAGTTGGATTCGTCGTACGACCGACGTAGTGAGTGTCCCGTTTATTTTTTTTTTTTATTTTATTTCAAACATCATCCAACAGCTAGGCCAGTAAAACAAATTAAACTGAAAATTTTAAACATTTTAAAGATAAGCCTATGTTGCATATAAAAACATTACAAAAAGGGACGGAAAAAACATGATATCGATTATATAAAAATATAATGAAAATACAGTACATAGTACACACAATTAGAATATTCAAAATTTAGAAATATCATTGCATAGTTTACATAAAAATTGTTCTCGCGCTGTTGTCAATACATTTAACAAAAGTCTTTCCTAATTAAAAAGATGACATTTTCATGCCTGCTTATCAAAAAGTTGTTCTATGGCTACAAAATGTTTTGACGATATGAGTGCAAATTTAGATTTAACGGCAATGAATTTTTAGGATAGGGCCTATTCGTTTTAGGTATTAGGCCTACTGTAAAAGAACATTGTTATTTTTAGAATAACTATAGTGGTGTTGGGATAAGCCTTATTCCAGGTCACCCATTTCAACTAATGTTATTGTAACACTCAAATAAGGAAGTGAAAAGATACGAGTGTTTCCGTAGGTACCAGCCAGAAACGTCCTCACCTACCTCAAACGCATAAATGCAATATAAGTCATTTGGAAACTAGCGCTCATTGAGATTGCATTGAAGTAGCCTAAGCATCAAATCATCTTCGTGTGTTCCATAGAAATGCTACACAATCGCTACAGCGTTTTCACTCAATCTGCAATCTTTGCTATGCGTACGGTAGCGGCTGTCTCGGACGCAATCGGGAAGTCTCGGGAACAATCAGGAACGCTGATTCAGCGTCGCCAAAGGATTTGGTGATAGCGTTTAGCGGTTTTTATGGAAACCAAGTTTAAACCCCGCCCCTTCAATATTGTCCCCGACGAGGGTCCTTTGACTCCTCGACCCCTACAGTGCCGCCTCTGTTAAAGCCTTGTTTTCTTAAAATCGCTACACAATCTACAGCGTTTTCACTTGCAAACCTTGCACTGCGTAGTTGTCCCCGACGCAATCCGGAACGCTCCCTGATTCAACTGACCAATCAGCGTCGCCAAAGGAGTCGGCGATAGCGTGCAGCGATTTTTATGGAGTGGAGTTGAATAGCTCAGTGGTTAAGATGCTTGTTTTCTGATCCAAATGTCCTGGGTTCAATTCCTGTCACTGCAGGACTTTTTCTCAGGACAAAACAACTTCACTGATAAAAGCATCACATTATTTCATTTATTTAAAGAGGGCCCCTGAATATCAGCCGCCCTTGTAAGATACGCTGGGAGTATCACCCTATATAAATATGGAAAACCAGGCTTAAGCCCCGCCCCTTTATTGTTGCTAAGTTCCAACAAAATGACAGCGTAAACACGCATAACTCCCGCGATGTTTTGAGACTTACCCCGGTATTCTTAAAACAAACTTAGTCGTAATTTGAGCTAAAACTTAAAAATTACGTCATTTCGTATTTAAATGACGCGAACCTCGACTAAAATGATACCTCCGGAGGCCGATTTTTTTAGTCAGCCTAGGGTCGGGCTAAATCGCCGACTTGAAATATTTACCCCACTAAAAACGTGTTTTTGTAACTCACGATAAAGTGAAACGAATAAAAACGATTGTATACGCAGGTTTGATATATCTTCGGTGTGTTAAACAATAGAGACATCAAGTTTAGCTTCCAAAAGGAGAAATTAACATGTTTTGTTCTAGCCACATGCGATAGTTCCTGATTTGCACGAAATCCCCTCGGGTTGCGATCATCTAGCTTCACCATAACAACAACAAAGATGGCGCCGCCCTCGCTCAGGCCATAGAAAGCAAATTTTCAGTGACTGTTTATCGTAATATGTTAACAACTAATATAGTTATTATTATAGAAAATTAATTAAGCGAATGATGGTCTATTATGAATTATGAGGAAATACGTTTTTGAACCACAAACGGCAGCTTAATATTCACCCGCGTTACCGGATCTCTAAAATTTCGTCTGCTGTTAAAGTTAGCCCTTTTCATTGGTTAGTTTGATAGTCGCGGCTTGCCAGTCGACTGCGGTTGAACTAAAACTAGGACTTGATTTAGTCGTAGTTAAAACTTCGACTACGTTGTTTGTGAATACTAATCGAAGTTAAAGTTGCAACTAAAGTTCGACTAAAGTTAGTTTTTAGAATACGGACGTAAGGCAATTCAAGACGGAAATTGTTGGCGTGTCGACGAATGGCTGTTTTGAGATGCTTAATTGTTGAAGATATGAGCTGAACATAAAATTCCTTCATTCCTGTTTTTATTTCAAACATCATCCAAAGGCCGTTTGTCAAAAGGCCTTGGTGGCAACGGGCCTAGGGTGGCAAAAGGCCGGGTGGCAACGGGCCGGGTGGCTAAAGGCCGGGTAGCAACGGGCCTAGGGTGGTAACGGGCCGGGTGGCAACGGGCCGCGTGTGGCAAAAGGCTGGGTGGCAAAAAGTCGGGTGACAACGGGCCGGGTGGCAACGGGCCCGGGTGGCAACGGGCTGGAACCTTTCTGGAGTGTCAATCAAACTTAACAAATGACTAATCAGAACAGCGCTAGAATACGCACGCGTGTTACAAACACACGTGTTGTCCCACAAACGCACGTGTTCGTGTATACTTTAACACACTGTCGTCTTGTGGGACCTTAGCAGCAAATATCCATGGGGCGGGGCTTAGTGGAAAAGTCCATTTAACAAAATGGCCTTGGAGAGAGCATAGAATGCTTCCTTTTCTATTCAGGTTTCTACTTTTGTTAGGCCTATGTTAAAATAAGAATGAATAGGCCTATATAGGAAATTAGAATCTATAAAGTTTTTAAGTCTGCCTTCTTACATTATATATCTTTGAAATTTAATTTAAGAACATTTATTAAAAACTATCATTCAAATCAAGGTTATACAACAATTCATCACAATAAGGAGGAAGATGGAGTCGTAAACAACGCGGAGGATTCGTTGTCCTTCATAGTTAATATCACCTACGACCTCACGTCAGAACAGATAGCAGCTATCAAAAACGTGTCATCATCGTGTAGACAATTTATTAAGGTTAGTATCTTCGTAGATATTCGTCATTTGGATAAAAATGTAGTGTAAAACATTTTGATCAATTATTTTAGCGTTGCCTTTTGTCTCCCCCATTCAGGCTCGTAGCTAGACTCATTAATGCGGATGGGGAGGGGGGCTGGGATTAACATTTTCAGTGTGGATCAAGTACAGAAGGGCCACACCTCAGTCCCACCATGTTTAGAACTGAACTGAACGTGGAGAAAAATGAGGTTTTTTCTTTTTTTTTTCTTCTTTTTAAAAATAGGCCCCTATCTTATTTTTACAGTACTAGTCTAGGAAAAAAATTCTGAAAAAAAAAAGGAGGAGTGGAATGTTAGAAGCAGTAATCCATGCCGGGTGTTTTTATTGACACCTTATGATCACCCAAGCCTGGATGACGCTTGTGTCAGAACCTTATATGCAAATAAAAATTAGAGACTTTGCAAAATGACCTCCAAAATATTTGAAATGTACATATAATCTGGCAACAAAGTGCCAACAAAGAATTTTCTTTCTAAATGATGGAATGTGAGGAGGAGATAAAATTCTGAAAATTGCTCTTCTGTCATATTATGTCCCTTTCATATGCAAATTAGCTAAAATATGCAATTTATGGATAAAAGTATAGGGTTCGATATCTTTGTAACCAATTGTCACAGAAACTTAGTTTTAAATAGTTCAGAATATGCATGTTTCTATGTTTTAATGCAACATTTGCTTCAAAATTGACCGGAAATATCAGATTAGAACTATGACCCTATTTTTGCAAGATTTCCATATCGTCAAAAATCCTACCATAGACAATTCATTTTGGTGTCAAATTGGTCGAATACATGTTTCTATTCACTGTAATACAACGAGAAAATTAAATTCTAAAAATCAAATCTCGGTCATATTGTCACGTTCAAATTAGCTAAAATATGCAAATTAGGAGTTTCGACCTTTGCAACAACTGGTTGCAGAAACCTGTTTAGAACTTTCATGTTTAATTTGTTGTCATGCTCCAGAAAATGACTTGAAACATCACATTTGAACTATGACATGTACTTCAGAATTTTCCTATCTTGGAGACCACTGTACAATACATGAAGAATTAATTTTCATCTCAAATTTTATAACAACTTTAAACATTCACTATAACGAATAATTTTGTGAAAAGAGTTTTATTCTTGACCTTTGACCTAGCAGGTCACATTGTATTTCTTTGTAACTTCTAAATGACTAATATAATCTGGTATTTGTATCCGAAAAAATGTGTTTTTTTTTAAATTTTGTATTATGTTTCTATATCCTCCAATGAAGGTATTTATTGGATAGAAGATCGGATTTAAAAACAGGTTAAATGCATTTTTGCTTTAGTAATACATATTTTACATATTTTGTTCTTTGTAACTTCTAAATGACTAATATAATCTGGTATTTGTATCCGAAAAAATATTTTTTTTTTTAAATTTTGTATTATGTTTCTATATCCTCCAATGAAGGTATTTATGGGATAGAAGATCGGATTTAAAAACAGGTTAAATGCATTTTTGCTTTAGTAATACATATTTTACATATTTTGTTCTTATATTTTAAATTTAATTCCTTTTATATACTTTTATAACGCTCTGTATGTATATATATATATATATATATATATATATATATATTGTGTGTGTGTCGGGAAGAACGTATATTGTATGCATGGTTATGTGTACTATGTGCAGTATATTATTTGTTTAGTTAAATTCTTTCATTGGTTTGCTTAAAGTTGTTATTTTCCTCTTTGTTTCTTTAGTTTAAGATTGACAGCACCACTTTCTTGTGTGCTGCCACTGTGGTAAATGGTAAAAGTGTAATGTCAAATAAGTATTATTATTATTATTATTATTAATATTATTATTATTAATATTATTATTATTATTATTATTATTATTATTATTATTATTATTATTATTATTATTATTATATCACAAAATACCAGAAACCCCTTTTCAAAAGCTCTTTCTATACTATCAAGTTTTAGGGTCACAAATTTTGATGTGTGACCCTAATCGCAGGTATTAGTAGCCAAATTGGTATGGAGCATCTATTGATGAAAATTACAGATAAAAATACTTTTGAGAAAAATATGTCAAAATCAGAATTTGAACCTAGGACCTTCTGATTATCGTTCGGATACTCCAGTTAGCTAAGAGGTCAAGTGGTATGAAATCTTAAGTTTCCCCATTAGGAAACGTTGTTCCTAAGGTATTTAATGTAATATATGATAGTGTGAACCGAGCATTGCAAATGACCCACTTACTCTACCACTGATCATAGATGTCTTATAATATCATCATAAACATACGTTACTATGTTGTTATCAACTTGTTAAGTAGGCCTACTTTCAGTGGCGTAGCAAGGGTGGGGGAGATCAAGGGAAGGCAGGTGCCCCGGGCGCCAGGTTTGTGTGGGCTCTGAAATGGGAGAATAAGAGCAAAAAATAAGCACTTTTTAGAAAAACACAAGGAAATTGATGTATGTCGTCAGGCATAAATATTTCCCAGTTAATAATAAGAATCTGAATTTAGTTGTTTTTATTGGTAAATTTATAGATTGTGATTTCTTTTCAGTTTATTTCGACCGTTTTCTTTTGTTTTTATCCTATTCTGTAATGACTACATCACTAAAGCTCATCCTGCCATATCTCAAAAGAAAAAAAGCGAGGCTATTTGCTTTGGCACTACTTAGTATTTAGCGTGATGAAGCAGACAACATTGCTAACTTTGATCATGTTATTAACTTATTTGCTGATCCAAAAGCACACGAAATCCAGTTGCAAGTTTAAACCATGTTAAAAATTGAGCAACTTACAAGACTCTACTATAAGATAAATTTAGAGAATAAGAATATTAAGCTGTATGCAATAAATACAACAGACTTACAAATTATGATAATGGTAAAATTGTATACAAAGTTCCGAACATCGTAATGCAGTTTCAATGTAAGAAACAGGGGTGGCGCCAGGCCCCTTCGGGTATAGCTGCGCCCCAAACACCATCCCCCAACCCCATTCCCCCCGTCGGGGAGAAAAACCATAATTCGTTGGGGAGAAAAAAAATTATGTTTATTTTGTACATAATAGTAGACTCTAAAATAGATTAAATAAGCCTTTGAAACATTGTCAAAAATTTTAGGGGGCGTCCCCCTCCCCCCCCCCCAGCCCACTTTCGGAAGATTTTAAGCAACGCTCGATCACGCCTACTTTGCTCTCGTCAAGGAAATCTTCCCCCTCGTCGAGGCTTACTTCACTCACTCGCCACTGAGGAAGTTTTATAAGTTACTTTCATATATCGTGTTCCATTTCCATTTTATAAATCCAAAACCATTAACTATTTTCCTACTTTTCGTTTCTTTTACTTTAATATTTTTTTCATTCATTCATTTTCTTTTCTTCATTTCTATATTTTTTTTTAATTTTTTATTTCATTACATGTGAATGTTGGTGTAATAGGCCATAACCACGCCTACATGGTTACATCACATATTTTTCACATAAAATTCTTTCAAGAATGGGGCTAGTCAGTTACGGTAATGAATATGACGGGGAAGTGTGATATCACATTCGCAGCAAACTAGGCGCGGATACGGCACATAAATACACCATTGAGGCTAATAACAGACCAATAAAATAATCAATTCTTTATTTTATCTATTTCACAGTATGCATGCATTGGGTCTCTTTTTGGAATTGAAGGTGTGAATCACTATTGGGTCTCAGTTGATGGCATTCCTATGTTGAACTGGGGAGGAGTTCCAACAGGAACTAGGGGGTGTGCGTGCTGGATGACGAGTAAGTTCAAATCAACTTGTGTAGCCTGCATGGGCATTCTGTATCCAAACTGATATATCTCACTATTTACGATTGCAGTAAAATGACAAGTCGACTCTCCATGCATGACACTACGCTCAGATTATACCATAATCGGACCTTCACAAAGAATTTCGCTTGTGTCATAGAACAAGATACTTTACCTACTTTTGTTTCTCTCCACCCAGAAGTATTAGTGGGTACCTTAGGTACAAATACCCGTGCCGTGGCCAGTACGCTGATTAGGGAGTTTTCAATGCACGACGTTAACCTTAACTTTCACAGACGACCCGTTAGTTACGGGTATGCGCATGCGTATTTCGATTCGTTTACAAAAGGGACGGAGCGCTGCATGGGGGTACTAACGTGAAAGTTAATGTTAACGTCGTGCATCGAAAACTCCCTATTAACTGCTACAATTACGGTATGCAATAAACGCATACGGTACAGGTCATAACATAGTGCTTGTTATAAAGTTATCACTATTAATACCATCATTATTATCATGTCACCTTTACTATATTTATTAATAAACATATGCTCTATAGTCAGATCAAAAAAAATAATTGTCAAAGTATATAAAGAATACATCCACTCCAATGCAAATGTACTGTCATCTAGAGTACAAAGGTTATACAATTACCATTGTGCTTTACAGGCCGAAGATTTTCGCAAAGAATAGGTTTACCATTACCGATTTTGATGTTCGAAATATCAATTTTGATTTATTATATTTCAGGAACATGTGACGACCCCAGTAGGCGATGTAATTGTGACGTCAACGATAATGTGCCACGTCAGGATCATGGCTACCTTGCCGATAAAGCAACTTTACCTGTCTCGCAGCTTCGTTTTGGCGATACTGGATCTAAAGGAGAGAAAGGTGTCTACACTCTTGGACCATTGCAATGTACCTAAGTCGTATTTTACTTTAAAAAAATACCAATAATGATTGTATTTAGATTAATCAATTACTAATTCTAATTACTGATTATAACTATCAATATCTTTTTTTATATGTGCGAAATACAACAATAGAAAACAGTAATACAATATCAATATGATATAATAATATGTCAACATTATTTTAAAGTAAGAGTGATAATGATCTAGAAGGTATCCTCTTATACACATCT
>NW_022712730.1:156794-163448 GCF_011630105.1 Anneissia japonica
GGGGGGGCCCGGGGCCCCCCCCCCCCTTTTGGGAAGTAAATAAAGAAAAAAAAAAGGGAGGAAAAGAATGCCTTAAATGTTATGTTTAGGCGTCTAGAATACAAACAATTCGTGGGGGCATGCCCCTTGGACCCCCCTACGACATTTTTGTCTCAATCGGCCTAACTTTCGGTCCCTCTTCCGCCCCTCCCCCTTTTGGACATTTTTGGATCCGCCCCTGAGAAGCCCCCTCTTTACTTTGAAAAGTAGACTTGAAAAGAAGTGCATCCAAAGGTTAAAAAAAAAAACAAATTAAATAAATAATTTAAAAAAAGTAAAAACCCAGGGTTTCAATTCGAGGTTTTATGGTATTACAGAAGTCTTGTAAACACCAGTACATTTTACTTTACTTTACTTTCTTTCTTTATTGTATACGCAAAAAACAAACAACTGGTATACAATAGGAGCCAAGAAATAGACAAGTCTAATCGAGCTTGGCCCCTTTCTTAACTATCCCCCTCAGCCCCAATAAATAAAATAAATAAAATAGAATAAAATAAATATATAAATAAAATAATGAAAATAAATAAATAAATAATGTTTAAGAATGAACTTCTAATTGTCAATTTATGCCAATTTTAAAATCCTTGTTTAAATATCGTTAATTTTAGTTATATATAGCTTAATTGTAAAATAATATTTATAGGCAGTTGTGATTGATCATAAAACATTAAACTGGTCATGTACTGTAGCAATGGGGGCGGGGATCCCGCGTCCCCCGTCGGAGAGAATAACCACAACTCTTTAGGGAGAATAAAATTAAACGTATTTATTAGATATTATTATGGAACTCTAAAATTGATTACACCTTTCAAATCCCTAAATTGCCATAGTTTCGTAAAGCTCACCACTTCCAAAAATGTTGAACGACGCCCGACAAACGCCCACTTCACTCTCGTCTGGGACGTCACCCCTACCCTTTCAGAGACTTAGATCCCCACCCTCGTTTGGCAAATCCTGGCACCACCCTTGCTTAAAAATGACTAACATTAATGTTCTAACGGTTTTTACCTTGATCTTACTTAGTTTATTTTGTAAGCAGTAAATGAGAAAACTTTAAAAAATTGTAGCACTCTTGTTCTTTTCATGTTATTTTGATACAACTTATATTACATCCATTAAAGTATAACCTTATAAAACAAGTTAAGCCGGGTACCCACTGCACGTCAAGAGCCCAACGCCGACGCGCGTGCGACGGATCGTTGTTAATGACGATCCGTTCAGAGTGCCACCGAAAATCAGCAGACGGCGGCGTCGCGTCGTGTAGCACTCACAGGGAGATGAGTTGGATTCGTCGTACGACCGACGTAGTGAGTGTCCCCCTTATTTTATTTTATTTCAAACATTATCAGAAAGTATTAACAGATAGGCCAGTAAAACAAATTAAACTGAAAATTTTAAACATTTTAAAGATAGGCCTATGTTGCATATAAAAACATTACAAAAAGGGACGGAAAAAACATGATATCGATTATATAAAAAATATAATGAAAATACAGTACATAGTACACACAATTAGAATATTCAAAATTTAGAAATATCATTGCATAGTGTACATAAAAATTGTTCCCGCGCTGCTGTCAATACATTTAACAAAAGTCTTTCCTAATTAAAAGGATGACATTTTCATGCCTGCTTATCAAAAAGTTGTTCTATGGCTACAAAATGTTTTGACGATATGAGTGGAAATTTAGATTTAACGGCAATGAATTTGTAGGATAGGGCCTATTCGTTTTAGGTATTAGGCCTACTGTACAGGAACATTGTTATTTTTAGAATAACTATAGTGGTGTTGGGATAAGCCTTATTCCAGGTCACCCATTTCAACTAATGTTAATTGTAACACTCAATAAGGAAGTGAAAAGATACGAGTGTTTCCGTAGGTACCAGCCAGAAACGTCCTCACCTACCTCAAACGCATAAATGCAATATAAGTCTTTTGGAAACTAGCGCTCATTGAGATTGCATTGAAGTAGCCTAAGCATCAAATCATCTTCGAGTGATCTTTTTAACCACTTCAGGTAAAGTTCTTTTTTTTTCTTTCTCCAAATAAACTTGAAAATAGGAATATGTATGGAAAAGATGAACAAAAATAACAAACAAGAAAGAGGGCCGGTGCAACCACAGCAGCAGTCGCTAGCTGTTTGTTTTTCTTTTTAAAAATTAAGTAGGAAACATTTATAGGCCCTATTTAATTACAATTCTTATGCCTATTAAGCATGTTAACCCCGGGCCCAATGCTTCGCACTGGCTGCCCTGCCCATGCCTGGGTCGCTAATTAGAAAAGATGGGGGAAAGATCAAAGAATGTTTGCCCAAGCAGACCGTTTGGGGCAGACTGGGGTGGCGGTAGCTGTGCCTTAAAGTATTATGGGTTAATCCAACCAACTCCACTTAAAGGCTTCTGAATATTCAGAAACTTCTTTCAATTTCATTTTATTATAATGCCTTGAGACAAAACGAACACCCGCAAGGTAGTGCTGCCCAACCTTTTGAAGTGTAGAATATCACGTTAATATGGCAGATCAAGCCTCATTGTAACAAAATATGGTGTAGGTGAATTATTTAGCGTAATTTGTTTTGCATCGAACATGTCGTATGGACGGGGTCACTGAAGGCGAGTTTTTCTCCCCCTCCTCCTTCCTTGCTGCTCAGGCACCCCGCTAGATATGCGCTACTGACGGTAGGTATAAATATATAATTTGACAGAAACGGCTTTTTAAAAATATATAATTTATTTAGATCCACGGCTGTGTATAGCTTGTTATTGTCTGGAATAGTGTTTAGTGTCTAGGCTATAATGTTTCTTCTTCTCCACCTCCTCCTTATATGATGTGAATTAACTTGTTATGTTCCATTTATAGATATGGACGAAATGATTTTAGAGGAAGGCAACCAGAAGAAAACTCAGAGATTATGTTGTGGTATCTCCCTGCAGTCAATTTTCAACTTCATTGTTGTTGTTGGACTGCTTTTGTTGTGTTCGTCTGTAATTTTCAAGTTCCAGCAAATCGACATCAAGCTGATCCAACAAATCGATAACAAGCTGAAAGGACTTCCGGTAGGAATACAAACAGGTCCATTTTATTTTCCCATTAAATTCGTCGGAAGGAGATAATAAGAAGCTCTCGATTGCACTGCGCAGTAGGACATAAAACGTAATGACGTCACTTAAGAAGTCATATCTGCGCATGCGAGAACGTTGAGTTTTGTTCAATCGTGATGATAGACCTACGTTGTGCAAATAAAATCTAATTAATTTTCCCCATGCCCCAATATTACTATATTAAATTACATACTATCTTCTTTTTTTTTTCATAAACATTTTTGACAATAAAGGGCACTTGAATGGTCCACTGATTAATCTCAAATTTAAAGATAGTATAATACATACTCCAAGTATCGAAATGCACGCCATCGTGTCGGGATTCAATATTTCGACATTAATTATGTCAAAATATTGAATCCCGGCACAATGGCGTGCATTTCGATACTTGGAGTATGGCTATCTTAAAGGGCACTTGCTTATCAATATTAGGCAGTCATTCTGTATGCACATGAATCTAGATTGGATCAATGGCCTAGTTAAAAATGATATACTTTAAAAAGAAATTTAACACATTCTGATTTCCAGACGCTAGGTCACGAGACAAGCAAACCTGAAGCATCGTCGCTGACAGATGATAAGCCTAGCTGTGAAATTCAGTGTAAGTTTGATTTGATTCCGTTGCAGATCCAGCGGGGGGAGGGGAGGGGATGAGGGCCCGTGCTCCCTCCCTCAATCAAGCCGAAACATAAAAAAGGGTGACAAATTTGAGAATACAGGAAAGAGCAAAAAAAAAGGAGTGCACACATGGGTTCAGTGGAAATATAGCAGTGGGCGAAAGGAGAGCTCGATTATTTACCCCTTATCTATGGGCTGAGATGGGCGTGGCGGCGTGAACTTCATATTGTGACCCCCCCCCCCCCCCCCGTCAGAAAATCTCTGGATCCGCCCCTGTGACTTCAGGTCTGCCCACATTACACATTATGTGAAAAATAAATGTGATATGCCCATATTTATGTGTAATATGACAAAATCAAACGAAGCATTAATAATTGTTATATTCATTATTATTTGAAATATAAATACAAAATATACAATTTACCCTAATGATTAAATTTTAATTATTACAGGTGAAAGGGGGCCGATTGGAATGAAAGGTACGGTGATAATTTATGTCTTTTTTGTATCAATAATTTAGATTGTTAAAATATATTTTTGAGCTAAATCTCCATAACCAGGATAGTTTAAAATTTACAGTTTTGTATATTATTTTGAAGACGCCATAACCAACTTGACTACGTGTGTTTCGTTGTAGATTTGTCCGAAATCTTTGGTAAATTTAGCCCCCGATGCTTTATGAGGCTTGGGGTGGATAGCATCATTTGAAACAATTCATTATTTACTATTATTATAAATAGATATTATAAATATGACGGTTGTTAAACTTTAATCATTGCAGGTGAAAGGGGACCTATTGGAAAGACAGGTATGGTGAAAATCTATATCAATTTTTTACCAATAATTTAGAATGTTGAAATATTAATTTCTAGCAAAACCACATGATTTATTAAAATCTACGTAATATATTAAAATCTCAGGATTCTTATATTAATTTGTATTAATTTGAAAGCGCCACTGGGACATTTCGTCTTTGATAATTTATCCCCGGCTACGTTATGAGGCTTTTGGGAGTGGAGTGGGTAGCTTAATTGAAACACTTCATTTTCTATAACAATATCTTTAAGGGATACACACTACACTGGAACTTGTAGCCTATCAAATAAGAGCGTATTTGACAGAGGCCTTGTATCATGCGATACATGCACTTTACTACATTGTTTAATGAAACCTACCTACAACATGCAAGTTCTAATGCAGCCTTATCATATACACTATTAATTATTCTCCTCTTGTAGGTGAACAGGGAGTACAGATGCTCTCAAAAAGGCTGGTGTTAATTTTAATGGTGTTTATACGATTGATCCCGATGGTCCGAATACTGGATTGGATCCATTCTCGGTTGTATGTGATATGACATCAGATTTGAAAATGGGTACGTTGATTCTTACGTTTTGTGAACTTAGTTTGAACTTAGTCGACAAAGAACAAGTTTATATCAATTTACCATACAATACTAGAAATTGCAAATTGCAAGTGAAGTGCTGCGAAGTAGAACTGCATATAAATGTTCTTCGAACAAAATTATTTATGCGAGTCAAGTGAAAATAATGAATAATAAAACTATAACAAATAATATGAGACACGACCCATTGTCTATATTAGTACACCTCTCATTGGGTAACAAAGTCGTAATTTTTCATTTTTGTCAAAAAGTGTCTATAGTGTGGTGAATTATGGTTTAGGTTTTTTTTTAATAAAGTTTCAAAAATGTCTATGTATGTGGAAAATGTAGTTGATTACCAAAGGTTACAATTTTTATTTTGAAGACTGCATGACGTCACGACAATAGATAGATACGTTAGCCAGTTGTGCGAGGTATCGGCTAAGATTTGTGGAGTACAATTCAAAAAACAACTATAGGTCTTTGGTCTAATAATGAATTATTGTGATGTTAAATAGACAATGTTAGCTATCAAAGAGCGACGTTGTTTTTCATTGGGACCTTCGTCCCTTCAAGGCTAGGCCTATACCATCCTAAGTCTAGGCCTAGAGTAGGATAAGGCTAGCGCGACATGCGGACGTTGGTACGAGTAGGTTAGTCTACAAACGTCGCCTAAAGTAATTGATTTTACCCGGCAGAACGAAAGAGGGAAACTCCGCTTTTCAGTCGTCTTAGGCACTCGTTTTTTGACAAAAAATGACCTTTCAGAGGTCAAATTGCTGCCAATAATATGAATTGGCTGCTTCGCAGCAATTACTTAGAAATTTTAAAGTACAGCTAGACACACCAGGCTGATGGTAGACCGATACTTTTTTATTTTTAGTCATGATAAGTGAGAAACGCTCATGAATACAAGTGCACCTTGATACTATAATATCAATGTCTAAAGCCTGGTTTCCATAGAAACGCTACATGAAATTCAGTTGATAGAAAATATATGGATAGATAGTAGATAAAATATATTAGATCTGATGTGCCAATGTCTAGACACACCAGGCTGATGGTAGACCGATACTTTTTTATTTTTAGTCATGATAAGTGAGAAACGCTCATGAATATAAGTGCACCTTGATACTATAATATCAATGTCTAAAGCCTGGTTTCCATAGAAACGCTACATGAAATTCCTTCATTCTTGTTTTTTCTTGGGTTATGCCTATATTAAAATAATAGAATATAAAAAGAACTAAACGCTAGAAATTTTTAAAGTGTTCCTTTTTATCCATCTTGCCATTTGATTAAAGAGCCTTTATAATAAAATAATCTTTTAATTCAAGGTTATTCAACAATTCATCACGATAAGGAGGAAGATGGAAATGTGAACAACGCCGAGGAGCACGCCACATTCCAAGTTAATATCACCTATGACCTCACGTCAGAACAGATAGCAGCTGTCAAAAACGTATCATCTTCATGTAGACAATTTATTAAGGTTAGCATTTTGTCGT
>NW_022712730.1:163669-175118 GCF_011630105.1 Anneissia japonica
ATCGTTGAAACAATAAAATTAAAAAATAGGATGATCTTTCTGAAAAGTATCGTCATATTTTTGAATTTTATTAGTTATTATGATGAAGCCCATTGAAGATCCCTCCCCTTTTTTGCAAAATTAGCCATAAAAAGAAAACCATCTAGAAAAGACGCCCATACTTTGTACATGAATTTTAAAAAACATAAATTAAAAACAAGCTTGGTTTATCCAGTAGTTTAGATGATTTAATCAACATGGATTTAATGATCGTTAATACACTTCATGATACAGATTGATGTTAAAGCTAGTGCCTTATTTATAGTTTAATAGTTACTATTAGGGGGTGCGTAAGAATTCACAGATGAAGATGAGGATAGGGCCCACGACATCACAGTTGCGGCAAATCAGGCATCGATGCGACAAAATAGGGAGTTCCCGCAATCCGAAAACAAAAGCGGATACCAAAGGTGGATGCAGAGGAGGTGCAGACGATGCGGTCGCACTTTCTATATTGTATTAAGAAAAAGAATTGTTGTATTGTGTCGTTGATATATTATTTTTATCATTAAAATTAGAGTACCGGTAAGATTTTAAAAGTATGAGAGTGCAATTTCCGGGCATTTTTAGGTCCATATTCTAAAAATATTCTCACTTAAAGCCCCAATCATGATTGGGCTGAGGTGGTGTAGATTCTTACGCACCCACTACCGTAAATCCTGCATACGCCACAGGATTGTAGGCCTATGTCTTCATTTTTTAGACAATCATTCCCCTACAGTAGCATATCTGTATAACGTAGGCGATTCAAGAATCAAGGATCATATTCGGCTCGTTCAAGGATGTTTGAGGACGAATGTCACAGGCCACGAGCCAAGTTCTTCCAAGGAGGAGGCGTACGTTCTCTGGGCGTGGGGTCCAGTGTCAGAGCCTCTGTGAGGTCAGCAAAATAAAAACAGCTGGAGAATTTTTACGGTGTTGTGATGTGTCTAAATAATGCTATCAAAGAAGATATGCGTAAAACGTCTGGTTGTGTCTGCAGTGCATTAGTAACGGTTGGAGGATTTGTTTGCGAAATTTAAGTGGGGCTGGGTTCGCCAGAAAAGAAGGGGTTTGCTAGAAAGGGGGTTCTCCCGAACCATAAACCCCTGGGTACGGGCCTGTAATGACGATAGTGATAGGGTATTCGTTTTCGTAAGGTTGCGAAATCTCCCTGTAATTTTCTTAGATACACCATTAAGAGAAGACAAATAAAAAACTAATAATCTAATAATCGATTCTTTATTTCATCTATCTCACAGTACGCATGCATTGGGTCACTGTTTAATGGCAGAGGCATATATGAAGGCAAATATCACTATTGGATCTCATTTGATGGACAAATTATGCACAACTGGGGAGGAGTTCCAACGGGAACGACAGGATGCGCATGTTGGATGACGAGTAAGTTCAACTCCATTTTAAGCGGTTTGCGCAGCGTTTAAGATTCGGGTTCTCATCGGAGGTTCAAACTTTATTTGCGAATGTATATAACAACATGCAATAAGCGCTATATACACAGGTCATAACAATGTGCGCGTTATAAATCTATCACTTAATACAATCATTTTATTACGAATAATGATTGCTAATAAACATTACTATAGTCAGATTCAAAAACATTATTGGCTATGTTCTTCTCGAGAAGATCCCGATCCGGATACCAAGAATATGATGATCGAATAACTGACCAATAAGAAACTGGAAATTGTAAACGCGTACGTGTGATTGGTTGATGATAGAAACGCGCTCAACGTGCTAACCGATAGCGCTTGCTAACCGTTAGCCGTATCCGGATACCGCTAACGGTTAGCGCTAACCGATCGGACGTTCTCACACAGGTGCTAACGGTTAGCGCTAACGGTTAGCTCCCGATCTGGATACTAGGGCTCTCGTGAAAACCAGGCTATTGTCAAACTACATAAATAATACAGGCATCCACTCAAATGCAAATGTAGGCCTACTCTCTTGCTATCATTAGACTATACAGTAAAGGTTATACAATCTGCATTGCATTACAGCCTGGAAGATGTTCGTCAAGTTTGATTTTATGAATTTTGATGTTCTAAATAGGCATTTGTGTTTATTATATTGCAGGAACTTGTGACAACCCTACCTACCGTTGTAACTGTGACGTCAACGATGGTGTTCCACGTCAGGATCACGGTTACCTTACCGATAAAGCAGCATTACCTGTCTTGGAGCTTCGTTTTGGCGATACTGGGTCTCAAACAGAAAAAGGTGTCTATACTCTCGGACCATTGCAATGTGCCTAAAGCTTGGTTTCCTTACAATTGCTATACGCTATCGTATACCTCCTATAGGTGGTTAGTACCCCCGACAACGGGGCTCTTAGTCGCATAGTTTCTATCAAGTTATCATTTTAAATAAAGAATACCATAACTTCAACACAATTTTCCCTGACGGGGAGGGAGTGTGCACCCCTTGTCGGGGAGCTTGGACCCAGCGTCAGGGAATTCCTGGCGCCACCCATGGGCTTTACTTTGTACAAAGATTGCACCGGAAAAAAAATGTAGTAATAGCCGATTACATAGACTAACATAATACCAATAATGATGATATATTCCATATAATAGATTTCTAATGTGTTTACTGATTTTAATTTTCAATAGCTATTTGTGAAATTTGTACTTTTAAATTTTCAAATATAAAAAAAGAGTAATAATAGGCCCTATATTAATATAATATAATAATAAGTCTACATAGTAAGTGTAATGTAATAACTATAAGGTAACAATTTAAGTATTTAATCATTTTAAACCTGAAATATCAAAAATGTTGTTAACAGCAGATGTAAGGCCCACCAGAAAAATTTATAACTAAGATAAACACAATATATTTCATTTTTATATTATGTGTCCATATATAGGTCTATATAATATACCAAGAAATCTCCTGCACTTAGACATCTTTGCCACATCACAATCAGAATTAAGTATTCACTCACTTGTTCATTAGCTTGTGTTGTGTGGTACCATTTTCTCTCGTCAAGTAAAGCCGGGCATCCACTAGTAACACCATACGGTTGTCGGCCGACGCGATTCTATGAAGAACGCAACGCTCATTGAGAGCAGGGTTGCCATTTGGCCTTTTTGACGGCCAGATTCCTCAAATCTGGCCGTATAAAAATTTGCCTGGCCGTATCGTTTGAAAAGTCACGGCCAAAATATATTTGGCCGAATTTGGCCGAATTTTTAAAAAGTTTACATTTTTTTTCAATATAGGCCTAATATAACGGAGACTTGTTTAGGATATGTTGTTTTTGTTTGCTTAAATTCTATATTTGATTCTAATCATGTACCTTTGTACGGTACTTACACTAAACGCTTAATGTAGGCCTGTTACCCGGACCCCTTTTTTAGCAAGAGGGCGCCATTCATGCGCTATTATACCAAAGAGAAAAAGTAATCAGTTTTGGAAGAGGGCGTCCTATCTGTTGCCATGGATCTGAGATTGTTCCTGTTCTGCTGTTCACAGGATTGATAAGTCGCGCGGTGTACGGTATGGTCAGAGCGGTCAAGGGTCAAAAGTTTCCAATTTAGCAAGAGGGCGCCATTCATGCCTTATTACAGAATTTGCACGCGTAAATCGCGGAGAACGCTATCTTGTGTTTATAAGATCTTTGTTTTCTGCTTACTGAGTTTATAGCGGGCGTACTTCTACCGCGCTGCGCAGCGCTGGCATGAATAATAAAAAGAATATACAACCGTTAGTGGGCGTCCTACACAGGCGTGATGTTTTTACGAACGGGACATTGCTCTCTTGTTCTATTTATACTCTTTGCTGCCACCGACAATCAGTTCAGCAGACGGCGGCGTCGCGTCTTCTAGCGTTCACAGGAAGCGGAGTTGGATTCGTCGTGTGACGTTCGTTGTGTTCACATAGCCAGCTTGTCATCTTCCTTTTACTTTAACCGTACGGGTAGTTTATCCGCAACGTCGAGGATAAAAATGATCGTTCATTGAATGTTTTTTTTTACGATGTTGTGTCGTATAAGGTAGAGACAAAGCATTTTCATCTATTTGCATGACTAAAGCAACTCTTTGGAATTCTCCATGTTTCCATGGTAATGCCACAATGAAGCAGATGACGTATGTCCCTCAACTCGCACTTCATACTTGTATCCCATATTTAATTTCAAAACCTATAGGCCTATATATATAGGCCCAGGTACAATGATGGCTTTACAGTTACTTTAATACTCCACATGAATAACAAAGAACACTACAGTGGTACCGTACTAAATACTCAAAAATCAAACAGTCAACAAACTTTTCTTGGACAGTATTTACTTATTTACATTATTATTAATATTCGATAACATTTCACTAGTGTAAACCAAAACAGCATAACATTACATACAATAGCACCCAATCTAGTTTAGCGCTATTTCATAAAGATCAGAGCTTAATAGTAAGTACCGGTACCGTATTTGATAAATAGGTTTTTACATAATGCATAAAACCGTACTTATATTATAACCAATTGTATAACTGGATATAACACTCATATTCAAATTATTACCTACTTAAGTTTGGTACTATCTACGGAACTTTACGCACTTCACTTTTACACTAAACTTATTAATTGTACTACCAAACTATGTTCTTAAATGTATTTTTAATAAAAAGAAGAGATTGTGCTACCCAAACTAAAACCTTGTCCACATTATCAAATTCTATCAAACTTTATATCACAAATAAATGCGATATGCCCATAATTGAGTGTAATATGACACCCATTATTTTTTTGGGCACATCACACAAACTTGTCACATGTAATTTAATAGTGCGGACAAATATTTACGGTTAAAGTTGATACAATAGAGGGCCTAGACTAGTCAATTATAAAAATGAAGAGTAAATAAGTGTAATCAGGCCTATAACCAAAGATAATTGTACATTGAGCTATAACGTAAATCTTTCAATAAGCACCACGGCGTTTATACAATTAAGGCTGTAGTGCTTTTTCAAGAAATGCAGCACTTATTTTTTATAAGCAGCCCTTATTTGAAATATATTTATTTATTGCAATTAACTTTATACTTATAATACGTTTGATTTTCTCTATCTGACCATAGAGGCTTACTGACATTGTTCGTGTCTTGGAGACAGCGTCCTTCAGTAATTAAACATCCTTGAAAAAACTGTTGAGATTTTCGTTTGACTGGGTTAAGGATTCGATCAGTAACGTATCGATAATCCGTATTATTTACCGGTATTTTCGAGAAAACGATTATTTATTATCCTAATGATTACGTAGCATCAAAGCACGTTGAATATACATTCTTTCAAATATTTACCGCGACGTTAATTTAAAAGATATTATATTGTAGTAAACACAATTGTTCTTATTCTAGAGCGAAGATTAGCGAAAGTCTAGGCGCTTATTATCGAAATCGGTTATTGGATCATTAATGGTAAGGTTTGAAAACAGTATATAAAAAAAAAACTCAGATGCTACATAGATTTTATATACAGTCACCGCTATGATGTTACTAATATTATGACGTCATTTATATAATTTTACTACTACTATATATGACGTCACTATAGTTATGCTGACTGTCACTACTATTGCTGACGATTAATAATAAACCATGGAGGAAATAGTCTAAACTAATTCCTCCATGCATAAACTTAGCCATAAAAACCATAGAAGAAGACTCCCACGCCGATCAAAATAACCACGTTGATATTCATAACTCGAACCCATTTAGGGTCCTCGTACAGCGATACTCCGTCGGTGTCTTCTTTTTGGAGATCTTCATATGATACTTCAGGCTCGTCAGAGTTTAGACGTTTCGATGAGACACCACACACGAATAAAAATAATAATGACAAAATCGATTCTGAAAGAAAACAAAATATATATTATTATCACTTGGGTAGTAGCAGCAGCAGAGTAACATAGCAGCGGCTGCACTCATAGTTCAAAAAGGGGTGGCGCCAGGATTTACCCGACGTAGGGAGGGGCCAAGGTCCCCGACGGGGAGTCGTTTCCCCCGACGAGGGGTCAGAATTCCCCGACGAAAGCAAAGTTGGCGTGGTCGAGCTTCAATTAGAAGATTTCGAAAGTGGTCCAAGGGGCAGAGCCCTCGAAAATTCTGACAATTTTAGGGGTTTCAAAGGCTTATTTAATCGGTTTTTAAAGTCTATTAATATGTCAAAAATACTTATAATTTTTTTTTCGCTCCAACGAATTGTGCTTTTTCTCCCCGACGGGGGTTATCTCTCCCCGAAGGTGGGCCCTGACCCCGGCCCCCTCGCCACCCACTGGCGCAACCCCTGGTTCAAAACATAAAAAATAAATAAAAAGTACCTTTTTCTGTAGATGACGTGTCTTCTCTATTTTCGCTCTTGCTTTCCACCATCTCGCTATTTTCTTTCTCGCCACAATTGTTGGGAACTGCAGGAGAGCATTTCACGTCTTCATGAAGCTTTTCCTCTTTCGAATCATCAGTAATCGAATACCTTAAGTGTTTTGTCCACCAAGTCATACCATTTAACTGTAAATGAGAACAACCATGCTTAAATTTACATCTAAAATACACTATTGTGTTTAGGCTATGTTCATCCACTTCTGGATGAAGCCCTCCTGAAGCAATTTCCAGTTCCCTCTGCTGCTGCTGCTCTGTTCCATGCTCCGTTTTCATATATCCGGGTTATTTCATTTTTTTAAATGTGCAATTAACACCTGCTGATATATTTTGTTACAGAGTTTTCACCGTCGGACTTGTGTTTGTTAGTGTTTTGTGGCTACCTTTGATTGAAGCTTTTAAATAAAACAGTAAATAAGTAAAAGATAACATACCTTTTGTAAGGGAATAGGCTCGGTGAGAAGACTAACGACAATAGTGAAGAACAGAGTTGTTCCAAACAAAAAACAAGCGAAGTGTAGATAATGAAAATTCTTAATAATATTCGGTCGTTCGTCTAATTCTGCGCACGCAGGTGGTGAGAATATGAAATCCAGGATCAGGCGCGTAAATCCGATGAATAATCCTGACATCAGACCCCAGAATGCACCCTGTTTATGAGATAAATCGATAATAGTATTTGTGTCTGTAGGCCTACGTCATCTGGTGACATTTCGTGTCTGTAAACTTTGAGAAATCATAGCTCAGTATTACTGGCTCTGAAATAGTGGTCGGCCATGGCTAGATTCTACAACTTTCCTTTTTAAAACTAAATCCATAAAACACAACAATTTGCACAAAACAATATATTTGATATAATGATATATAAAAAATAAACAAAATAATCGAATTAAAGATACGTCTATATGTTGTCCGTGGTTCAAATGGAGTTACTGTTCATCTTTTTACCATATGGCGTGGTTGTTTAATAAACATGGAATAAGGAAATATAAAATTATTAGATTTGAGGTCAATCGCCAGCTCAATATAAGTGTTGCGTGTACAACAGTGCATGCAGCTATAGCTGCAGCTCCAGCCCGAGCTGTGGCATGGCTCACTATCATTGGCCGTATTCGACTGGTTGTTCTACGTTAAACCACGCCCACCTGCGCTAGCAGCAACAACTACCGTAGCAGGCGTGGTATGATACTTACTTTTTCATTTGCTCTTGTCCAGAAAACCGCTAATAAGAAAGCAGCAAAGAACGGTGGGGCGAAGAAAGATGCTATGGACTGGATGTAAACGAATAGTTCTCCGGATCCATAAGCTTCAATCAAAGGTAGCCACAAAACACTAACAAACACAAGTCCGACGGTGCAAACTCTGTAAAAAAAAATATATCAGCAGGTGTTATCCCACCATCCGGTGAATATAAATAAATAATTAAATTACGCTTCTTAAAAGATGTTTCATGTACAATATTTCACATTAATCCTCTATTAAATAATCATGCATCTTCTGTTTATGATGTCTTAACTGCTAAGAAATGTGTATGACTGATGCGTATGTATGTGTTCAGGAATACACAATCTGACGATGTATGCTTAGAAAACGTTACCTCACGATTCATATAAAGAATACCTTACCTGCCGACTATCATCAACTCTGCTTCCGAAGCCTTTTTTCTGATCATGAGCCAGATGTCAATAGTGAAGACAGTACTAGCGCTGTTGAAAATTGATGTCAGTGAACTCATGAGAGCTGCTAACATGGCTGCCATCATTAATCCCTTCAAACCTTTGTCAAAAAAATAATCGACAAAATTAATACTTAATATTCGTAGACAGAGGCGTAAAGGTCTGAAGACTCTTCAGGCCCTTACCCTGGAGAAAAAGCTTTTCCCGCATATTTGATGTTTTACGAAAGACTTAATGCTCCTTAAAAAGGCCCCACTCAGCCCATGCATGTGTCAGAATGCTCCTTTAACGACTGAGGCCTCTTGCCTTAGTGAGCAGAAGCGAATTGGGGGAGGGGGGCGGCTCGGCCTCCCCTTTGGAAGGTAAAAAAAGGGGGAAAAAGAAAAAAAAGAAATAAAGAAAGAAAAAGAAAAAAATGTTAGCCCAGAACGCCTCAAATGTTATTGTCGGGCAAACACAAACATTTCGCGGGGGCATGCCCCCAGACCCCCTAGTAGGGTAGTGTTGTCTCGATCGGCCAAACTTTCGGTCCCTCCCCTTTTAGACATATCTGGATCCGCCCCTGGTGAGAGCTCATCTGTTAAGCCAGTGTTTGCAAACTATAGCGAATGAATGATATCGACTTTCAGTGATTTATTCTGTTTGTCGGTCGGAAAGTCAGTAAACCTTAGGCCTATCTCTTTCATTATCTCCTAGTTAATTAAATCAATAATAAAACATATAATGTTTCAATATTTCAAATATACGATTTATTTCTGTTATATTATGACTGTTAGTGGCCTGTACCTGTTGGCATTAACTCTAATACAAGCTTTCAGTGTTTCAATATACGATTTATTTCTGTTATATTATGACTGTTAGTGGCCTGTACCTGTTGGCATTAACTCTAATACAAGCTTTGGGTATGCGATGTTGCTGCAACCTGCAGGAACACCGCAAATAGCTTCACACGTCGAAGGATCAGCACAAGCTACTTCATCTGAAAGTTAATAACCATAATATTAAAAACAATATTTTTACATTATTTTTGATATTTATTTACAAATTTTATTACTATCATGAGGATAAAGATATTAAAATTGTAACAAATAATCAATTTTATACTGAGAGTGTTTTAAGCTCTCAGAATTATAAAATTTACATTGACAAAAACCAAAAGGTGTGTACCCATAATATACAGTCATGATGTGCCTTTATATGGTAATAGTGTGATGTCATTATGACCATATTTAGACACGTTTACCTGCTTTTGTCAACTGAATTTAATAGTTTGGACAGTGCTTTAGGACTTACCAGTATAAAGAGCTCTACTTATCATTCCGGGAAATATCATCAGGTACATTGGAAGAATTTTGAAATAGGCAGCCATGATTGAACCAGCTTTTGCGTGCGTCACATTCTTGGCAGATAATGTCCTCTGAACTATTACCTAAAATAGTGTTAATATAAATTGTTATCGTAGTAGTATATATTTTGGGAAGACCTGATAATAAAATAAAAAACGTGCGCAACATGTATGTCGACTGCATCATGTCGAAAAATATGCCTACTATAAGCAAGGGCGTATACAAGTCTGTTAAACTGGTTTTGGTAAACTAACTAACCTGTTTTAACTAAACTTCTTTTTGTTTTTTCTTACCTGATTTGTGCAAAAGAACCAACCGGATAATATGTGAATTCCAAATATCACTCCTGGCCACGGCAACGATGGATCTTGCGCACTTCGGAATATATGAAAGGACTCTTCTCCGGGCACGCCGCAAGTTGTGTTACCCCAAATTTGAGTTGTGTTTGGTATCGCTGTCATGTATCTAAGATGCAGATTTTCCATCCCTCCGATCTCGATAAAAGCTATAACAAAATCGTTTAGGTCGGTTAACCCATAGAGCTATAAAATTTTATAGCTCCATGGTTAACCTATGGAAGTCGAATATTGGTTTATGTTTATCCAATTATATGGATTTAAACCGATTCGATCTTTAATATTATTAGTTCTACTTGTTTACCTATAATCGTCAGAACAATAGCGCCGAAGAGCATGACAACTGTTTGCAGTGCGTCAGTGTAAATAACTGCTCTTAGGCCACCGACGACCGTGTAAATAGCTGTCAAGAACAGAAGAAGGCAGACGGATAGATAAAGTGGCCATCCCAGCACTTGTTGGATTATTATTGCACCAGCATACATCTCACTCTGAAAAAATGATAAATAAAAAATCAGGTGAAACCATTTTTTTACATAATTATTAAATTATTGTTTTTCTTATAGAGGGCCTAAAATATTCAATAGGAAGGCTAGTTTTCGCCACATAACGTTAACCTTAACTTTATCGTTAGTATCCAACATGCAACACGATAGCTCCGTCCATTTTGTAAACAAATCGAAATACGCATGCGTAAACGTACGTCAAGCACGTAAAATCCTGAAGTTAACGTACTCCACAACGCAAAATAATAAATGATGACGACATCCGTTAACGTTAAGGTTAAAGTCGTGAGGCGAAAACTACCTAATGACTATTATAAAAACGCTATATATTTCACAAAGCTATGCCTAAATAAATCGAAGTGTCGCCACAAGACTTTAATTGAAAAAAAAATAAATATTTGAATTCTATTTTAAGTTATAACTTTTAATTAAAAATAGAAGTAGAAACAAATGTTCCTTGCTTACAGTGGTGGCGCTAGCGGAAAGGCAGGCCTGGAACCCCAGTCGCCACAACGAAATCCTCAAATAATAGTTTTGCTATCAAACAACGTAATTTAGATTGCCAATCCCTATTGTTTAAAACACAATTTAGTCCATTATTAAGCCATAAAAAACTATCCTCAAGAACCCTATCAGGGATTTTTATTCGAACCCTGACCGAGGCTCTTGGTAATTCAGATCCCCTGTCGGACATGTTAGACGCTTGTCGGAAATTTCCTGAGCCACCACTGCTTGCATAAGTTATCGATTTCTATCGCTATATTATATGCTCTAAAATTGGAAATTCATTTATAATTTTGGTAGAAAACAGCCTAATATAATCAGGAACTGGTTTTTTAAAATCTTTATTTCCTTCGGAAGTTCTTAACTTTTTAGATGAGCAAACCATATGATATTTGTAATTTCTTCTTTAGGGTTTCTATCAGATTTTACCCTAGACAGTTATTTAAAGCTCGGTGCAGACTTAAGCCAGGCACTGTGTCGTGCGACCGTCGGTCGAAGAATCCAACTCCGTTCCTTGTAGGCCAGCAGATTAGAGGCTATTTTGGGGTGGAGGTGGCAATGGAAGTACTACCGGCTAATTTTGATATTTTCTGAAAATATAGGTCTTGAGAAGTTCAGAACTCAAAATTACCCAAAATCCCTT
>NW_022712730.1:175161-175540 GCF_011630105.1 Anneissia japonica
TTTAAATTATAGTTTTAGCTATATAATATAAAAAATAACATTACTCGAATAATCAGCATCAACAATTGGTGAAACTTACTCAAAATATTCGTTAATTATCGAAAAAGGATCTTGCGTTTAGAAAAACTCACAATCACCATAGCAACCGTTGCTATGCAAATTTAAATTTCCTATTTTATTCATGAAGTTTAAGTATACAGGAAGATTAAAGTTGATTAAAATCTTTATTTTCATAGGTTTTATGAATATGTTTAACATCTGAATTATCTATTATTATCATAGAATAGGTTTATGTAAAAAAATGCTGAAACTTTGATATAATTGCATAGCAATACTCTTTTTATCGTCCATAGCAACTAAGCAAAATCAGCAGAATTGC
>NW_022712730.1:183416-201880 GCF_011630105.1 Anneissia japonica
CGCTGTCTAATTTTTTAAAATACATTGATGTTACCATGTTAATACCAGATGTGTATAAGAGACAGATATAGGTGAGGGCGCTCTTTAATAAAATTAGCCATTTTTGTTGGCATTGTACTTTTTCAGTTAAGTATTTAGAAAACACTATGATTTAAGGTTAGAAATTCTCAACTAAATGTAGCCCTTCTTCTTCAATCAAATGAATAATACGGCCTCCAAATAGATTTATATTTACTCCGGAAATTTACTCATCATCAATCTAGAAATCTAAAAAGAGAATATGTATAACACTTAGCACAAAATAATACATTAACAATATTGTATTCCAATTCATGGTACAATCAAAATTAACCGGTGAACATAATATGAATCTATTCATAATTAAAATCGTTTCAAAATCATAACACAAATTAATAATACCGTGACGTCATAAATCCATTCGGCTAGTCCGGCGAATGCGACACCATAAAAGCTGTCTCTTATACACATCTAGATGTGTATAAGAGACAGCTATCCTGGCTACACAGAAACTAAAAGTCAGAAGAGACAGACTATTGCAGAGAAGGTGACTGAGACCACTGGCAATTAAGCAGCAGTTGGCGAGATCACAACTCACAAATGCCATAAGTAAAACTAGTCGTGTTCACTGTTTCTATTATTAGTCCTTGTGTTCTTCAGACTAAAGAAAAATGAGTTAATTCCGTTGGTGATGGATAATTTGGAAGATTTCTGTTTTATATAGCATGCATCTCTATTTGAATGCCTGGGCTCGAATCCCAACAGTGACCATGTATCACTGCACGTTTTTTTTTTAAAGCATGCTATCATTTTTATATATCACAAAGGTGTTTTTCCAATAAAATATTAATACAATAATATAGTATATTTAAGTCCACTTACCCAAATACCAATTCCAAATACAACGCAGAAGTGAAGAACTATAATGACGATATCGACAGGTTGAAGGGAGCCCATGATGAAAGTTGTTCAGAAAATCAACTTTAATCCAGTCTTATAAAAATATGATAATACTTATAACAGCGGTCGACTGCAAATCTCATTTGACTGATGTCACAGTTTGTATATCAACGAATTGACAATCAATCGATTAATTAATCAGTCAATCACTTGTGTATTGCTGAACCGACGTAAATTGGTGTTACGATATGTTTTTTTTATTTATCAAGGAATGCATTATATTATATAGGTGAGGGCGCTCTTTAATAAAATTAGCCATTTTTGTTGGCATTGTACTTTTTCAGTTAAGTATTTAGAAAACACTATGATTTAAGGTTAGAAATTCTCAACTAAATGTAGCCCTTCTTCTTCAATAAAATGAATAATACGGTCTCCAAATAAATTTATATTTACTCCGGAAATTTACTCATCATCAATCTAGAAATCTAAAAAGAGAATATGTTTTACACTTAGCACAAAATAATACATTAACAATATTGTATTCCAATTCATGGTACAATCAAAATTAACCGGTGAACATAATATGAATCTATTCATAATTAAAATCGTTTCAAAATCATAACACAAATTAATAATACCGTGACGTCATAAATCCATTCGGCTAGTCCGGCGAATGCGACACCATAAAAGCGCATAGGCTCCAATTGCAAACGGTATCACCCTGAATTATGTATTACTTGATTTAGGAATATCAATCATACTTGATCATACCAGAGTAAATGAACTTAGTTTTATAAAATAGCATGTCTTTAGATATAATAGAAAAACAGTAAACAGCTAATAATATTGTTAATAATAATAATAATAATAATAATAATAATAATAATAATAATAATTATACGGTAATAACGACTAAAATACTAATACTAATTACAAATAACGAATACGGCTTTAAAATTTAGCTAAGTTAATTAAACTACAGAGAAAATAGAATTATAATTAAACTTAACATTTCAACATTGGTTATCGCATAGCGTGATACAAGACCTCATAATAACATTACTTCCTTTATTAATCAGAGTAATTATTTAGCTTATCTTATGGTAAAGATATATTTCGAAGTGATAATCAGATACAATTAACTGTGCTTTTGCCTAAAACGTCCTTCAACATTTCTTCTCTTGGCATTTGGCCAAAGCAAATGGCTATTAACTGCATATTTAAAAAAGAGTACTGTAATATTATACATCTATACTAATATGTTTTGTTTAATATTAACATCAACATACTTTTAATTAAACTAAAATTTAAACAATAATTAAAACACAAATCTTACCTAAAAAGAGCCAGTCGTACAGGCCGGATTAAACATAAAATGTGAATTATAAACGATGAAAATTGAATATAGCTCTTATCCATGCGCTGGAGATGCGACAAGTAAACAGGAATGTGGGCATAGGTCCATAGTACGTGGCGCCGTTTGGTACGTTGATATTTATGTCTTTAAATAGGCATTCTGTTGTTACAGATATAATTGTGTACAGTACCACAGAAACAATACTGTCAAAATATTATGTGTACAATAATTCTGTGGTGTCAGAAACAAAATTATGTAGTACAGACTTGATTCTGCACTACAGAATATTTAGAAAGTAATTATTTAGTACATAATTATTTCTGTTAACAAAGAATTAATCATGTACACATTAGTATGACAGCAATAATTCCGTGGTACATAATTATTTCTGTAACCACAGAATTAATTATGTACACATAATAGTGTAACAGTAATAATTTTGTGGTACATAATTATTTCTGTAACAACAGAATTAATTATGTACACATAGTAGTTTGACAGTAATGTAACAGTAACAGAATGCCCTGTTTATAAAGACATAATTAGCAGTGTCCCAAACGACGTCCCGTACCATGGTCACAATAACTGTCACTCTTAATGAGGAAACAGTTAAATTATTACTTTAACCGAAGAGGGCTCTATGTATACTGGTTCCCGTATTCATTGGGTTACATAAAAAAAAAAGGAGAAAGTGGGATATAGGAACACATTTTATAAGAACACTGAGGCTGAAACTGCTTAAAAAATAAGAATAAAATATGAACAAATTGAGGTTGAGGTAAAATGTAAAGTGAGGTTTTTATTTTATTTGTTTTAATAGAAAAACCAACAAATCTTATAATGTAATTATAATACAGTAGAGTAGTATCAGGGAAACAACTCCCTGGTAGTATACAACTGTGTAGCACACGCATCATTAAGCAGCTGTGACTACTTTCCAAGTAGTTCTTCTGTTCGTCATTGGTAACATTGGGAGGTTGCTACCAAACCTGTAATATTGTAGAACAAAACAATGACCACGAAATTATTACTATAATAACAAATATTATTATTCTTAATAATGATGATGATGATGATTATAATTTAAATTATTCCAAGTGTTTTAGAAAGGATGTAGTCATACAAAAATGATTATTAAAAATGAATTAAAATCACTATTATATAAAGTGGTAAAATGGAGTTATGCCATGAAACACGTGTTATTAAGTCTCTGATAAAAAAAATCTTTGGGAATTTGTTGACGTTTTAATCGATTTTATAGCTAGTATAAAAAATACATAAAAATGTTTTCTTCTCCGCCAGGGCTCCTGAGGGGGCAGGGAATGCACACCATGATCAGTGGTGCTGCATGGGGATGGGATGGAGAGGAATACCCCATCCCACCCTTCCGTCGAGGACAAAACATTTCTTAAGGGAAAAATATAAACAACTTTATGTAATATTTACATAAAGTGACACTCTAAAATCGATAAAAATGCCTTTTAAAATCTTTAATTTATTGGAACATTCTGTCGGGTTCTGGTCTGCCCTGGCCCCGCCTACTCATACTATCAGCTTTTTATGCTGGGAAGTCGGCACTCTCCGTCCCGGCCGGTTGTTTCGTCTTGTGATTTCCATGTAGTTTTATCCTTTTGATATTTTTAACTAAGCTGTTGCAAAGGAAACACAAGTTTGTTTTATGTTTAGTCAATTAAGGTCTTGATTTAAAAAAAAAAAATTAATATTGCCAGTTTTTATCTCAATATAGTATACATTGTAAATTTAAAATTGTCATTAGACCATAGTAGTGTCATTAAAAAATAACCAACGCATTTCTAGTTTCTTTAAGACAACCATGTCAAGGAAGATCAAGTGTGTTCGACGATAGGCCTAGATATACCAGAGACTCAGATCGGAAGAGGTAGCTGGCTACAGGAAGAGCAGTGATGCAGCGGACGTGGATACAAACGATTATGCTGATGCTCTCCGCCATAACACAATTAAAAGATTTATTGATTGATTGACATATTAATTGACTTAACGTATCATTAAATAAGCATTCCAATAGAAAGGGTTTTAGCATATATTTTTGTTTTGTCTGTCATTACCAAAGCGAATATTTGCCATCTATTTATTATCATTGTATTTTATTAGTGATGAATACTTTGATAATGATAATGATAATGATCATCATCATCATCATCATCATCCATTAACATTATTTTATATTATCATAACTACTAATGCTTGCATCATTATGGTTTTTTTCTATTTTATATGATAGGCGTAGGCCTAATCTTTTAGCATTAATATTGATAACTTGCATAGTTTGTATTTTATTTTGCTGAAATCTTACTTCACTTAGTATAGTCTAAATCATATCAAAATTACGCTTCTCCCCATAGCCCACACCCGTACCTCCACGGGCCCCTAGGCAATCCGCAATATAGTACGGTATTAGCCCACAGCCTCATATACACTTCAACAGAAAAGTCATTTACCTACGGTACTCGCACAACAACACTAAGAACATTCCGATAGATACAATTTAATCCCACCCACTCCCCACCCCAGTCCCCAGCCAACTACGAGAAGTTAAAAGATTAAGAATTGACCCGTTGATATTAAAATTTCTTCTCTTTCTTAACATACAGGCTAAAATTAACATTCACAAACAAACCCTCCCCAACTCAATTATGGACTTGAACAGAAATAGCTCAGTAGTTATCCACCCACACTACAACAGATCTTACAGTAAAAATTTGAAATAAACAAATTAGAAAGAATAGCAATGCAGAGAACAAAAATATAGGAGCAATATACATTAAAGTAAGCGGTACTACAGAAACAAAGGTATGGAATTAATAATTTCATTGCGAAATTTCCAGACCCTTTTCTTAACAAAATTTATCAAAAATATCTTCAATTTCTTTGCTAAGAAAAAAACTTGAACAGTCCAAAATACATTTAATTTTAATTAATTAATTAATTACTTTCATTTAGATAAGCATAAATCTTGATTGCCAATTAGATCCGGTATTTTTTTCCATGTGTTATGTTATGTAATGATGGTTAGAAAGAGAAAATGGCGGATGTCTTCATTCGCATTTAATTTAACGACCTGAGTTTAAACTTTAGTGCGTACACAAAATACAAGAGATACGGTAATATAGCCAAATAAAGCATGAGTCAGATATAAACAAGCAGCATATAACATATGAATAAAAGTCGAGAGAAAACTGTATAATTATATGCCTTCGCTATTATGAAATCTAATCAGGAAGACCTACCAAAATTTATATAAAAATATACCAAACTATATCTTAACTAAAATGGCAGCATAAAAATATTACATAGCAACAAAAAATGAACAATCGGCATATAAAAATATAATATAGGTATAATATAATATATATATATATACATATATATATATTATATATATACCTATATTTCCCTTTAATTTTGATCATTATTATTCATATCATATAGGCCTACTTTACTTAATTTTCTTATTGTGAACATTTACACTGCCACGCTGCAGATAAATTGTATTACTACGTTTGGAGGCTCCTGATTCAAATTCTGTGTCTTGTGAGGTGCCTCTGTGTGAAATATTGAAAAAAATTTTTTTTTTTTGGCCGGGGCCGGGCCGCCCCCCCCCCTAAATCCGCCCCTGATATAATTATTAGAGGGCCGATGCCTTCCTTTACTAACGAACAATCATCAAAGCTACCCACAGAACCGTCACTGATTGGTTGGCAGGCCTACAATACAAGACTATTATGGTGGAATACGTCACGCCACACATTTCATCTATTCTATCCTTCCTGATCGGCGAGGGGTCTACGGTGGTAAATCTAGAGGAAGTGGGCGACGTTATGTAATTTAATGGCTTTATAAAGCTGTCTTTAATGCCTATATGGCAATCATACTCAAAAAAGTAAGGTTAAGGTAATAATTCTGACTTCCGATTATATTTTCAACTCGTTCACACCTTTTTAGAAAGGCTTCCAGAACTTGTGGTGTAGGCTAGACGAGCTTTAGATTTACTCTCTTGTTCTGTGTATGTAGGTTACCACATTATCAACCTGGGCTGGCGTAGTCTCACTCATAGGTAAAGGAGCATACTATTACATTGCAGCATTTTCATTAAACAGTTTTATTGTTTGTAAATATATAGGCCTAATATGAGTAATTATTGTAAAATTAAATCCGAAATTTATATTTGAGATTTTCATTCTTCGCCCGTGGTGCAATGGCGGGCAAGCGCTGTCGCCTCGTCACACCACCATTCGTTTTCCTTTGCTTTTATATGGGCCACACCCATCCACCAATTACGTCACAAGCTTCAAATTGAGGGCAGCATTCATTACATTTGCTTAGGCTTTTTTAGCAAATTGGTTTTAGTTAACTTGGTAAAGATCGTCAGAGAATGGCAGAAAAAAAATTATTTAGCACACTGATTTTCGCCAAAATTATCTAGGCAGACGAAAAAAATACAAGATGTTAAATCTAAAAATAAATATAAATATATTAAAATATATAATAAAAATCAATGAATGATAAATGTGAGTGGTTTCTGTTGTGTTTCAGCAGGTTCCCAGTTGATCCACATTGCCCAACAATGAATGGCCGTCAGAAAATCGCTTTCTACTACTGTACTACTAGTACATGTAGTTTTATCCTTAAACAATACATCAATAAATGTATAAATATAAGTATTAATTTTAGATATTGTAAGTTAAGTCTGAATGTGAATGTACTCAGAAAAGGTAAACAGATTACTTCTTTTTTTCAGATATGAAAGGAAACTAAGATCAAATGTGTTACAGACAGAGTTATAATTATTGACTAAGATGGCGTCTGATGAAGGTAAGAAGGAGGAAATTGGTAATGCTCTGTGTGCTTGTAAACCTTGTTTTGAAATCTTAACTGTCACAGTGTCAGTGATAAAATAAAGGAAACATAAAAAAAAGGATAGCAGTTAAAATTGCTTCAATTAGGTTATCAAATTTCTAATTATAAAAAGACACAAATAAAAACAAGTAATTTTATTTGCTTACAATTGAAAATACTTTATTATAGATGAATGAGATGGAGCTATGTGTAGAGACCAAGCATAGGTGTAATTATTACAGGGATTTCATAGTAAAAAATCAGTAAACCCTAGAAAACATCTGTTACATTGTTACTTAAACATATTTGATCCTTTTTCATATTATGAGAAGTTCAGTTTCCAGATCGTATAAAGACAAAGAATAAAATATATATTATTGTTGATAAAATGTTGACACTACTGTACTAAAATGAAAGTAAATAATTAGTAAGAGCTGTTTTCAATACTTACAGTACAACCATGTTTTTCACCTCATACAGTAGTGGCATAGGCCTAATAATCTGAAACTCTCTTTTTTTTTAACAACCTTTTTAGTCTGTGTGGCACGTCTCTTTGATAATTTTTATAATTGGTGCAGTATCAATCTCTTCTGTGCATTATTACTGTACATATTTTGATCAAAGATTATAGAAAGGCAAGAGAGCATATAGTCCTGTTCGTAAATGCAACACTCTCCTAGTTATAATGGAATTTGCCATCGTTGTCATAGAAGTATGCATGCTGTGCTCTTGTATACTTGAAGTGCGCCCTCTTTATCGGTATCATGATAAAAAAAAAAAGAAGTAAATCTACCGCCCTCTTCAAAAGTTTTATATCATGTCGAAAACAAACCGTGCACGGTGGAGTACTAGGTTAATATAAAGAACATAAAATTGGCAGAGGGCATCCTCCCATAGCTGCGTCGGTATCCTTTGTTTATGATCTCAATCAGTGTATTCTCTTCCCTGTAACTCTTTTTTCATGCTATGAGTTTATTTTGAGACTACTATATATAAAATCATTACAGCATTAAGACCTAGAATTGGTTTACATCCCAGGCATCACTGATTTTAGACAGCTTTTGTCAATTGTTGTGAAGTGGTATGACCATCACGGATACATCAGTATGCAGAAAGTTTTGTACAGAGACTGTGTGGACGACGTTGGTAAATGAAGTGAAGCTTCTGGGACAATGGAATTAATGAATTTGTTGACTACTTCTGGAGCATTCAAGAGATCTCTCAGTCCTCTATGATACTATGAAGGCAACAGATACGTTTGGTTTGATAAATGAAATTAAACCTAAAATACCATCATGCCCAAGTTTATTAAAATAAATTCAAAGTTAAAAGTTATTAAAAGTTTAATAAAAGTTTATTTGAGAGTTGTTCTACAACATTGTGAGCTGTGTTTATATTTTATCAAAGAGGGATTCTTAGTCATTTCTTTACCGCTTGGAAATACATCAAGTAGTAATTCAAGACAATGAGTAAAAGTATCGTCAGGACAAGTGCATATACTGTCTCTTATACACATCTAGATGTGTATAAGAGACAGCGTAGGGGGTCCGAGATGAGACTTACTGTAGGCCTAATTAAATTCAATAGTTGACATGCTTTGTTTCAGACTAAAAAATAATAATGAACAAATCCCGGCTACAAAGCGTCGATCCGACTGTCAACTTCACATGCTTGGCGTGTGTGTGTGGCCGGTGTTGTTATGTTGTACCTTAGCTGCATATTCGCGGACGAATACATGGTTGTATTATGTTTTTAAAAAATGAGTGCGATGTTGAATATAGTATCTGTGAGTAGTACTACGGCTAGCAGACAAGAAAATGCACGTGCTGATTGACGTTCTAATTGGAGTTCAGTGATTTCCCTGTCGAGTGCCACCTTCGTCCGTCTCAGTTGTATTTTTTGTCTTTTACTGTGGTGGTGTCATTGTTGACAGTTATTTAGTTATTTTTATTCAAGAGTAAAATTAAAACAAATATTTCTTTAATGCATTTGTCTCTATTTTGTTACTTGTATCTTGCGTTTGCTGGAAACAAAAGATAAAAGAATGTACTAATGTAAAATATTTTTAATGCATTTATTCATAAATTAATCAATAATATTAACATAATAGTTAAATAACATAAAATAATAATTAAAGCAAAACATGTTTACTTCTACACGAATCCTATGGTTTGTTTTCTGAGCCCAAGTCTTAACTACTTTAACAAAGTCGTCTCTATTTTATTATCTTGCGTTTGCTGGAAAGAGGGATAAAAGTAATGCATTTATTCATTAAGTAATCAGTAACATTAACACAATAGTTAAATAACATAAAATAATAATTAAAGCAAAACATATTTACTTAGTTATAAATTGTCGGGATTCTATTGCACACGAATCCTACGGTTTGTTTTCTGAGCCCAACTCTTAACTACCTTAACAAAGTCGAAGTTACTGGCCGGTGGGCCATCAATGGCAATGCGTATCAAGCCATCAAGACTTGTCTGGCTGAGTCTATTCCATGGAACAGTTTTAATGAGCTTAAGTTGTGAGAATGTCCGCTCGGAATCGGCAGTATGACAAGGTAAAATCCGATATATTTGGGCCAATCTCGTGACATTTGGAAATGCATCCCAGGCCAGACGGTGGTGCACAGATAATTAACAACAACATCGGTACTGGTATCCTGCTGCTTAAGAATAGATCCTTAAGCAAAGTTCCTGAAGTTATTCCACTCATTTTGGACGTCGGCTGTACAGGTATTGTTTAAGAAATATTCAGTAGTGTAGCAATACACTCATTCCCAAAGGTTTAGTCGGCAGCAAATCAGGATCAAACAAACAAAATTGCGAAAGTATAGCAACATCATCAACCGGGAACCTGTGTATAATATTGTCTATTAGCGTATCAATGTACTTTCCACGGATGTGCTTATCGAAGAAATCAGCGTCATCAGTTCGTTTCTTGACGTCAATGTCGGAAGATTTTAGTTGGTCCTGTAGTTGTGGTAGCTCCTGTAAATTCGGTCCAGTTTTCTTCATATCAGAGATAGTTGTGATTGTTGCTTTCAGGAGCGGTTGGATCGAACCATGCTCAAATTCACGAGCCTGGAATGCTTTGCAGAGGCGACTTACGTGCGGCAAGATGTCACAAAGTAGCAACATCGTTGCTATGAAACGAGAAGTTCTTGTTAAGTGAGAGAGTCCAAGTGCCTTTGCGTCACCACGCTCTTCGCCTTCTCTTTCCAGGCTTACAAGTATACTGATGAAACTCTCTTTCAAATGAGAAACTGAATGTTCAATACTGAGCCATCGCGTAGATGATGGTTCGATAGGTTTCAACACCTTTTCAATTAGTGCAGTTTGTATTGCATGCAAACCAGCGGTTCTGACTGCGCTGTTGTTGGAAAAGTCATATAATTACCTAAGTATCGATGCAAATTTCTTAACAAACGGTACGGCATTGGCAGCTTGTGATGTTGCGAGTTGTAAACGATGGCCACAGCAATGAATCCCAATGGCAGATTTAGCAAATTCTTGTAATCGCTTCACGACGCCACTATGTTTTCCAGTCATTACGGCAGCTCCGTCGGTACCAATCCCACATAAATGTTCAAAATCCAGTCCCTTATCATTGAAATATTCAGAAACGTGCATTGTGATGGTTTCGGCATTTAGGGCAACTGTGTCTTCCTCGTCAATCGCTGCTTTCAATGGTTCAATCATTTTCAAAAATTTGACACACAGTTTCCCATTGGCATCAATGTAGCGGCAGTTCAATGTTAATTGTTCGCAGATGCTCACATCAGTAGTTTCTTCTAACATAATTGCAAAATATGGTGACTTCTTCACATCAAGAAGTGCTGATTCCTCGAGCTGGTCAGATAGAAACGATAACATCTCCTGAATTGACTTATTACTACAATAGGTAACGTTCTTTGCAACATTTAAATCATCCTTAACATTCAAGCCAAGTTGTGTAAGTAGATCTAGCAGAGGTTCGAAGTTTGTGATGTGCGGGATACGTCTTTTTGTAGAAAGTATTAGCATTTAAATACAGATGTAATGGCCGAGTCGTTCACTTCTGGCTGAATTACTTCAGCTATGTTGTGAGTACTTAACAGTAATTTCAAGATTCATAACAGTTTGGTGTGCCGTTGAAGTCTCATGCTCCTTGATGCTGCTTAGTCGGAGCTTTCTACAAGATGTGATGTTCCACGTATCTCTGTCGTATGGTCGCATGTTGTATTTCTGACAGAGGCGTCAGTACATCCCAGTCTCGCTAGGCTGATAGTAAAGCCAAGATTTACGGCCATTTAACCACTCATTTCGGAAATGAGTGGATTTCTTTCCCGTTTTGGCCTTCTTGGAAGGTTGAGGTACCGGCTGGTTCTCCTCATTTTTGCATTTAGGTCTGCTAGAGGTGAAACTAAACATTGCTAGAGACATTGCGAGATAATTCTAGTGCTAACGACGATGATAATATAATACTGCTGGAATGACGATGATAATATAATACTGCTGGAATGACGATGATAATATAATACTGCTGGAATGACGATGATAATATAATACTGCTGGAATGACGATGATAATATAACTGCTGGAATGACGATGATAATATAATACTGCTGGAATGACGATGATAATATAATACTGCTGGAATGACGATGATAATATAATGCTGCTGGAATGACGATGATGATATAATACTACTGGAATGACGATGATGGTATAATACTGCTGGAATGACGATGATGATATAATACTGCTGGAATGACGATGATAATATAATACTGCTGGAATGACGATGATAATATAATACTGCTAGAATGACGATGATAATACTGCTGAAACAAGAGACGATGATACTGCTGCAACGATGATGATAATACTGCTTGCTAACTTGTTGAAAACTAGATTAGAAATGGTGTTTCTTCATGAGAGGTGTGAAAAGTATAGAAATTGGTGAATGAAATACTTGTACTTAGATACATGCCTTTTCTTTTGTAATACGCACACGAGCAGTGCGGTTTTAATAAGATAACATGTGCATTAAATGCCTTTATTGCTTTATTGTTCCTTTTGACAGCGGCAAGCGCGCCACGCGGTATCTTCAATAGAAGGTTACAGCTATTCATGTACCCAGCCGACGTAATTGATTGACGTAATTGACGTAATTTCACATGTTTGTTGATTACCACGATGACTGTGTATGTCACTGATTCATGTGCACTCATTTATTTATTTGTCCATTTACACACATTATACAATATATCAATTATAATTAAAAGTGTAAAACTTTAAATACAAAATTTAAAACAATTATGGACAATATAGAATAACATATAACAATATATAACAAAATGAAAACAAAGTACTGTAAAGAAATAAAACATAAATCAGGTTTCGTAAATTTTTAATAATCTTCCTGCCCCGGACCATGCTCTCATAATAAAACACTTGAATGGTCACGATTTCAACTTTAACCTTTGAATGTGTACAGCAACCGTGTCATGCTGGCTCACGACGTTCGCTATGACTGAACTAGGCCTAGGCTGTTAAGTTAGCGATGAATAGCAGGGCAGTGCAGTATTTTGTTACAATTAGCGTAACCACGGAAACATTTATTGTATTCTTCTTGTCTTTATCAGGTTAGCTTGTCTATTGTGTTTACGTAAACTAACTAGAAATTGCAAGTGAAGTGCTGCAAAGTACAACTGCATTTAAATGTTCTTCGAACAAAATTATTTATGCGAGTCAAGTGAAAATAATGAATAATAAAAATATAACAAATAATATGAGACACGACCCATTGACTATATTAGAACACTTTCTCATTGGGTAACAAAGTCGTAATTTTTCAATTTTGTCAAAAAGTGTCTATAGTGGTGAATTATGGTTTAGGTTTTTTTTAATAAAGTTTCAAAAATTTCTATGTATGTGGAAAATGTAGTTGATTACCAAAGGTTACAATTTTTATTTTGAAGACTGTATGGTCTAGGAAGTGTTCATTATTTTATGTGGCAAGTTTCCAAGGGCGGGTTTTCTAGGGGCTAGTTGACTGCCAAAGAGTGTTGCCAAAGTGCGAGCCAGCGTGTTATTTGATCACAAGTGCGAGACACCACAAGTGTGTGTCAGCGAGCCATGCTGAGATTTGTGGAGTGCAATTCAAAAAACAACTATAGGTCTAATAATGAATTATAGTGATATTAAATAGACAATGTTAGCTATCAAGGAGCGACGTTGTTTTTCATTGGGACCTTCGTCCCTTCAAGGCTAGGACTATGCCATCCTAGCTAGTCTAGGCCTAGAGTAGGATAAGGCTAGCGCGACATGCGGACGTTGGTACGTGTAGGTAGTCTACAAACGTCGCCTAAGGTAATTGATTTTTAACCGGCAGAACGAAAGAAGGAAACTCCGCTTTTCAGTCGTCTTAGGCCCTTGTTTTTTGACAAACAATGACCTTTCAGAGGTCAAATTGCTGTCAAGAATATGAATTGGCTGCTTCGCAGCAATTATTTTGTTGTAAACTTAAATAATCACAGTATAAGTGTTGTAAGGAAAGATTTAAAAACTCAACATTCCCCATTTTAATTAAAAATGACTTAGTGTAATCAAATCAATAATGATTTACTTCTTGTCATGAATTCCTACTTGATGTATTTCCAAGCGTTAAAGTAAAGAAATGACTAGGAATCCCTCTTTGACATATAAAATATAAACACAGCTCACAATGTTGTAGAACAACTCTCAAATAAACTTTTATTCTGTATAAACTCCAACAAGAATCTGGTATCAAATTAACACATCATTATTTACATTAACATGTGTTTCAAAAAGAGCACCCTGGAAAGACCGAGCTCTCACCTTATATTCATTAGCCCTAGAACTCCAGAGCATTCAAGAGCATTCTATATTGCCTAAGTTCCTCATTTTGTCACCTTACATCATAATTAACCAATAGGCTTATTTGCCTCTATAGTACCCAAGATTCCAGAAGCTTCCAACTCTTGGATTCTAAATGGTATCATGTGTTCCTATAATTACCAATGTGGTTTACACTGTTTTTTGGTCAATTAAATGTTATTCTAGAATGTTTTATGTAATAAATATGTTAAAATAAGGAAAGGAATGGTAATTTATTACACTACCCCCTCTTTCTGACCTCAAAACTCTTCCATTGAGTTTCGAGGGCCTGGTTTACCGTATGTAGGTTTAATAAAGTAATCATTTCTGCAATAGGTTTCACCATCCCACAACAGAACACTCTCTTATGAATGAAAATATACAGTATCTTTAACTTGGAACTGAATATACGTTGCACACTGTAGAAATACACAATCACATAAATTAAATAACAACATGTTCAGATAATCAAAATTCATACATCTTATATTATGTAATTCTTACAATTGTAATAGGCTTATTTCAAACAATTATTTGTTTGCTTATTTTTTAATTTTTTTTTTCCTAGGCACCCATACTTTAGAAAACAGCTTAACAAACTAATCAGATATCTTTATAGCTTCAATGCTTCTCAGCGGAATAGCCGTGAGATTTTTAGTTGCATAGTCACATATGACAAGAACATACTTATTCCCTGACTTACTGCTTTCCATTGGACCAACAATGTCCATGGCACTCCTTTGAAATGGTTCGTCTAGAAAGGACTTTTCAATGAACTTTATAAATCTAATTGGTCTGATAAAACTACTGAACCAATCAAATTAATGTTTAAATATGATTTAGAAGAAAAATAACGTTTTCGAATGGACTTTTTCCCAAGAAAATCAATCTGTTACTTTCGCTGCTGGAAGATTTATATTAAAGACAGCTAGATGATTTTAGCCAATTTTACAGTTTTTACGATGAAAAAAAAAGTCCGATGAACGTGTTATAAATTCAATTAAAATTTTTTAAAGATTATTAAATTCCAATTTGTTTTGTCTTTTTCACAAAAAAAATCGATCTAGTATGAGGGAAGTTATTACAAGGAGAACTTGGAAAATGGTCATATTTAGGGGTTTTTGGCGAAGTTTACTGGCGCGTATTCAAATTTTAATTAACAAGAAAGTTAGAAATGTACGAAGCACAGGTTATATCAGTAATGTTGTATAATTCTGATTCTTGGGCTGCACCAAAGTCTTATTTTGAAAAACTTGATATATGTCACAGAAATCACTTAAAAGCCATCCTCAAAATTCAGTAACCTAAAGCTGGAATATCAAATGTTGCGTTATATAACTTCTGTAAAAAAACAGTACCACTGTCTATTCAGCAACTAAACGTGGTAGAGTTGGCAAGCATCAAATTTGGAAAGGTACAGTATGTTTTAGATATATTATTAGAAAATGATTTTTGTCTGTGGCAACTGAACTGGACTCTTTATCATTATTTTTTTAGTTCAAAAGCAGTGTGTAAATCATCATTATTTAATCTCAAGTAAAAAAGAAGACATCAAATCCAGGTCAAGGTCTGTAGATACAGACCAATGCAGGAACAAATACATATTAAAACGAAACATCAAAAGAAAGAAAAAAAACATTTATCAGATTCAGATTAAAGGGCGAACGGCCAGATAGATTAGAACCATCAAAGAACTATTACATTAATGTAATATTTTCCCATGCAGGGTTAAACCTAGCATTCCAAATTGTGTAGCTGGTAACGAGAGCAGTTTCTGAAATTTCCTTAATTATTGCTTTTGCGTTTTTTGAAGTTATCTTAAGAATATCTTTTATTCTACATTCATTTGCTAGAGTAATGAGACCTCTACTTCCTATTTCAAGGCAGGTAATTTAACTCTAAACCCATTTCTGAAAATGTCATTGTTGGTATCTTTATATTTATCCTCTTTTCGTCAATGCGCCTTATCGATATTCATTTCAAATGGTACGGTTAATTCCAAAAGTTTGATATTATTACCTGTTACGATAACAATATCCGGTTTTGCCTTCGTTATGATTACGGTTGGGGGAACTGTTCCCCCTGCTATGGAGTAGCCTTTTACGTTTGCATAAACATTGTCAACACTCGTATATTTCAGAATATATTTAATCAGCAAATGTATTATAGAATCGTGCCGCCACGTAAATCGGCCCTGTTCGAGTGATACAGGGCATGAATTTAGGACATGCACAAGAGTTTCCTTATTCTGACACATATTACACTTATCATTTGTTCGCTTACCCCATGTACAGAGATTACTTAGAGTGGGTAAAAAAATCTATGGATGCCCTCACTGCGAAACTCAATACCCCCTTAGGTAAATTATAAATCAAAGATCTCCATGTATGCTCTGCAGAGATAAGGTGTGTAAGCTTTAGTAGGTCACCCTGTTTCCTTAGGGGTTGATGCCAGAATTCAATCCTATTTTTAAATATAGCTTCTTTTATATGGGGCTTAATTTTTGACCAATTGGTATTCGATTCAGCCCTAGAAACTGATCTATCGTGGACTACTTGCCATTTTCTAGAGCCATTTTTTGCATTTTTCTTGACCATCTAGTTTCTCTTTCTAATTTACATTTCAGAGCATGGGTTACCCGACTGTCAGCCTTAACCAGGGAACGAGAATATTCTAGGACATGTGATTCCAGATACATGTCAGATATTCTGGGGAAATTTAATCCCTCTGGACTATGTATGAATGCTGGTGTAGATCCGTTTATGGCTAATCCAGTCCATTGTTTAATTGCGTTTGTGTGTATGTGGTCAAGCGTTTGAAGCTGACAGTTAACTCATGCTGTTAACATATAGCGAAATGATGGTGTAGCATAATGTATATACATACACAATTTGAATTCGTTTCTAATAAGACTTCTATTGATGTTGTTAATTGTTCCATTAATTTTATTCTTTATGAATTCAAAGGTTTCCTTAGTTTTACCACTAAAATAATAATAATAAATTCAAATTTTAGCTCAAAATGTTATTGTAATGGTTATGTGATTTTTGATTTGAAATGATTGATAATATTCATTATAAATGAGTAGCCAGTTATTGCTGCGAAGCAGCCAATTCATATTCTCGACAGCAATTTGACCTCTGAAAGGTCATTGTTTGTCAAAAAACAATCGCCTAAGACAACTGAAAAGCGGAGTTTCCTTCTGTCGTTCTGCCGGGTAAAATCAATTACTTTAGGCGATGTTTGTAGACTAACCTACTCGTACCAACGTCGGCATGTAGCGACGCTGGAGTACTATTCAGCGTTTTTATTATATTTCTAGGTTTCCTATTTCTACGTTTAATCGGCTCATGTCTCAGCCACAATATTTTGAGGCCAATATTGTTTACGAACCCAGTTAAACTTATTTACTAGCCTATTTCAACGTGCTAATTATTACATTTAGGCGATGCTTGTTGTAGAGGATCGTTGTTGATAGGCAGACTTTCATCTCCATATGACTGTAGATAGCATTTTGGTGCACTTTCTTTATAAAATATCTAAGACGCTAGTTATATATTGCAAGCAACATAACATATTTTTGCTGAAACTGGCCTATAATAGTAAGGTGTACATCATTTGTTCATCATGTATTAACAGCTGATAAATCTTAATAATTGTTGTTATAAGTCGATCGTGACATCATCACTGCAACTCCCAATGTTATTTGCCTATCCTCCACTGTCCAATAATTTTTGTAATAGTGGACTCTTGTCATCATTTTTTTTTTGTGCAAAAAAAATACATCATTTTTTTGATGGAAATTCGTAAAAAACAAGGTTAATTAAAACCTGAAGAAAGTTACTTCAAATTTAGTATGAAGTAAGAAAAATTACTGAATGCCTTGAATAAATGGATGGACCCTCATAAACTAAACTAAATGAATGTTTAATAGGAATAAACCTATCAAGGAACGGAATTAGATATAGGCCAGGGCCAGGCATAGATCCCACCGAGGCCTCCTCCTACCTGCCTAGTTATGAATCATCGCACAATTACCTGTCTGCCACGACCAAAAAGTGACTACTGTATTCTCTCTCAAATGCTTTAAGAAATGTTTTTCTTGACAAATGTCTATCAAAATAGCATTGCAAACACGTTAACACAATACAATAGTCGTATTAGACTTTCCACAAGTCTCTTATTTGTTATTATTTTTCTCATTCTGGACAGCGCCACCAACGAGAAAGTTAATTTAGAGATAGACGGAATAAGCGACTTGTAAAACACTGAAATCAGGATGCCAAAAGAATTACGTAATCTTATATTCCGTATTTGGATAAATGGGCGGACCGAAATAAACAATTTCAACCAATCAAATGTTTATATTTTTGGAGCCACGAAACTGAGTCACTCGCGTCGACTAGTTAGGCATGACTAAATTT
>NW_022712730.1:201892-206430 GCF_011630105.1 Anneissia japonica
GTCCTCCCTAATAAAACGGGCCTAAAATATTTAGAATAGACCCTAGTAAGACTAATTTTGGCAATGGCAAAAACAATTAAGCTTAGACTAGATGGCATACCATACAAATACAACAAAACTTTAACTTTCCAGGAAGATGGCTCAGGCCTCATCTGGATGGATCGGTCAGGAGTAGTAGGCCTAGCCTAGACTAGTAGTAGAAGCTTGGCGTATTTTTAAGTTCTTACTTACAGAGGCCTACCTACCTTTTTAACAATATTCTACCCTAAAGGCCTAAATCTGTAGCAGCTAGCGGTGAGCAAGGTTCCTAGTATTATCGGTTATCAGTCCATGTCGTTCTCAGCAGGCCAGAACTATTATACTAACTGTTTTAATTCAAGTAGGTAGCCAAAAGGGAGCTGGAGCTTGTTCTAGGCTAGTCGAGACATCCGCATCTTCAATTTTGAAAATTTACGAAGATTGATTAATATGCATGAAGTTAGCCAATCACGTGATTTACAAAATCAGTCATGCATACGATATCCCACATCAAATTTGATGTGGGAAATTGCACGCATGAATCGTTTGCCCAGGGCCTAATTCGAAAAAAAAGAAATCGAGTATGGGACGCCAATTAAATTAGGTATGGCACGCACTAAGTACAATAATGAGTGAGTAACTTAAAATTAGGGCCTGGAACCCAGGCTATAGTCGTATCTGTACTGTTTTGTACTCGCTAGCACTGTTAACGCCAAGTTTACGCGTGCTGCGCAGGGAGCACAAATACGCACACTGATCATATCACTATAGCAACCAATGACCGCTACAACTGTTGATTGTCAAAAATATTAGTAGAGCATGCATCATATGCTACTGGAAAATTATTATACTTAGATTAGATTTAATGCATTCAAGAATTTCCTTTGTATAATGATTTTCCTATAGTGTAATATGCGGAGCTCTACTAATTGCTTATTATTAAAATGTTGTTAGCGTCATATATTCTACGTACATTGTGTAAGTTTTACTCATATGTGATTCATACTTGTGTTAAAGTATCTCTCTATTTACTTCTTTTAGAAACTGCTGATAAAGCTTTTAAGAAGCTGTTGAATATTATTTCAAATTGGTATGACAGGTATGGATACTTAAGTATGCTGAAAGTTTTGTACAGAGACCATGTGGAAAATACTCCTCAATTATACAATGCTTCAGGGACATTGGACCTATTGCATGCGTTGGATGCTTCTGGAGATCTTGATTCAACAGATATCTCTATCCTCTTTGATACCATAAAAATAACAAAGACATTTGGTTTGGGAAGTAAAATTAAACATCTAATACCAGCATGCCCAAATCTTAAAGATGTAATAGTCTCAAAATTCACATTTCATAGACAAAAGCTTATTGTTTTTGGAATGGCACTGGTGGATGCCGATATAGTACAAATCAATAGACTGTATAATAAACCCGTAAAGGTATATGCAGACACATGGCATTTGATTATGGATCTAGAACACCGATTAATACTTTGTGAAGGAAAGATGATGGAGGAATTCATTGACAATCTAATGGAAAATAAGCTTGTTCGTGCTGTAAAGGCTCTAAAACAAGGTACTGTACATATCAATGTAGATACAGTTGTTAGAATCTATTCCTTGTTGTTATTCAAATATAATATATATTAAGTTCCACAGTAGAAAAACTGTACATAAAAATAATAATCAGCCGTGCATCACCTTCAAAGAACTCTAATTTTGATTAAATTTGTTGTAATATTAATCATATTAGGCATGTACTTAATTTCTTTTAACAAAGACTTTTAAAAGGTAGTTAAACACAATGATGAATTTGTTGTACCTAAAGCTTTAGCAAAGCCACGTATCCCTCCTTAACTTCATCTCTTCAGTCTGCACCATCCTACTCAATTTTCAAGAAAAGAATTTTAAAACTTCTTTTATATTATTTTGTTCATGTGACATTTCTTTGCACTTTTGAAGAATGCAGTGGACTTCCTGATTTCAGTCGCTGCACCCACCACTTTTCAACTATTAAAAAATGAATTTTTTGTTCATGAATTTCAAGATGACCAAGACATATTTTATGTCTGTATACTATTTTTTATTTTCTTGCAGTAAATTATTTGGTCATATTAAAATGTATGTGTTAAAACACAATACATTCAAAATTGAAATTAGTTAAATATTAACTTTGAATTGAAAAATACCGTAAGCAGCTTGGAGTTATTTGCATAAATAATGCCTGTCCTGATTTTTAATTTAACTGATGAAATATTTATAGAGCAGAAACAACAATATAGTATGAATTAATGAATTATTAAATATCATTTAAGAAAATGGAGATCAAGTGATGATTACATTTTTTATTTATAGAATCTTCCTCAGCAACTGTTGAAGAAACATCTAAAACACTGTCAAAAGACCATGGTGATGAATCAGGCCAAGGTGAGTTTAACATATTTTAGCAGGGCTTTTTGGAAATATTTTAAGAATTTAATCTGGAGCTTTGTAGAGGTTGATCAAAATTTTCTTTAGGAAAGACATAATCAAATAATTCTTCATGGCTAATAATTAAAATTCAGAATACGTTTCATTTGACAGTGCCATCAGTACCTGTTTCTACTGATGTCAAAGAACCGTTTTTGGTTAATAGTTTTAGTGGCAGTAGAAGAAAGATCCATTCCAAACCAATCTATATATTTTTTTTCTGTGCTATGTTTCATTTTATTTCATACATTTCATTGGGGTCTTGATAGGGTAATGCAAATTTTATTATCCATTTTATCTTTCATGTAAAGATATTGATGTAAGAAATATTCGCAAGCCCAAAAGACCTTCTCAAAAAGGTAGGTAAAAAACCAATCTGATCTATGATTTTTTTTCTCTGTTATGTTTTATTTGCATTCATAAATGATAGTAATTGACTTATTTGGTTATCTGATTAACAATTCCATAAATTATGATTAACAATTTATACTTAGGCCTAAAGTACTATAGGTGTATTTTGAAAAAATTGAAAACTATACTGTAATATTCATGTTTTAATAGTAAATCGAAACATGAAAATCAAGAGTATTAGCATAAATAATTCTCAGAATCACTAATAGTCATTGAAATGGCTCTCTGGAACTTAGGAACTTGACGCATCTTAGTGGATGGATTACATCAATATGATTATTGCAGAATTATTTATTGGTTTATATTCTCTTTACAGACAAAATAAAATTAATTGCCAAGCGCCAAAGAACAAACAAACTAAAATTAACTCGCAAGCGCCAAAGAAAAGAAAGCGGCCATTCATGTGGAAAATATCCTGATTGTTTGTTAAAGGATATAATTGCTAAAACTAGAGGCAAGTTGAAATTGCATTCTATGCAAGACAATTGTGAAAAATATGGAAGCCTTATCTTATACTTCAATGGTATTGGTTATAAACTGACTGAACTGGAAAATGCATGTATAATATTTCATTTATCTCAAAGTGATCCTAATGCTTTTGAGAATCTATGGAAAAGACAGGAAAGCAATGTGCTCATCAAAGATCTAGCAAAAATTTTAGTACCAGAAGAATATCAGCAGGTGTTTTTAGATGAATGGATGACATGCATTGATCCAGATGAACCTGCTACCAGTGAATTGAATGAAGAAGGTGAGAAAATAAAATACATTTTATGCCATTTGATTTAAATATTCATAAAAATAAACAAGTAAATAGCAAAGCATTGACAGACAGACCCATAACCAGGATTTCTTGAGGGAGATTTCTTTATGAGAACCATGAATACAATAGGTGCCTAGCCTTCTGGTGTGGTCATGGAGAAAAGCTTTTTTGGAGGTCAGGGGGAGAAGCCCCTATCTGTAGCTTTCTAGCATTTAAATGTTGAATTTATCGTTTCAGTGCAAAGGAAGTATATGGCTTTTATATCTAAGTGTATGGAGATGGTTGCTCAAATAGTGGGTTCATGCAGCTAAACTATAAAATCCTACTAGTTAACCCTCTGGATACCGTATTCTTTTGTAGTGCAAACCCTTGAATACCGGATTCTTTTGCAGTGTAACAAGGTTTTTTGCTTTTTTTGAGTATACGTCGTTCTGGTGGATTTTTGGGAACTTTCTGTAAATTATACAGAAAAATGTTTCTAAAAACAAAGAAAGCTTATAGAATAAGCTTTCATTTGATGTATAATTTATATTTTTGGGAATTTTTTTTCATAATATAATATAATATAATTTATATATCATATATTATAGAAATTACAGAAAAATGCTACATATAAATCGTCAGCAAAAACCGAAAAAAAATAAATTATAGCCAAAAAAAATAAAAACAAATATAAAACATTTCTATTCCACACAGTTATATAATGTATTTACCCAACCATCCATAACTATAAGCGCGATCTTTCCATTCAAAGGCGTCGACTACCCTCACATTTCTAGGCCTAGGCTCATCTTCATCAAGAATATCTCCGCCGTCAGAATTGCTTGAAGCCCCATCATCGCTTGAAGTCATCATCGCTAACAGGCACGTCTAAGCCT
>NW_022712730.1:206507-216068 GCF_011630105.1 Anneissia japonica
GAAGAGCGATTTGAAAACCACCTATTTTTTAGTCACGAAATTTCGATTGCAGTCGAAAATGGGAATTCTCGGTTTGAGGTCAATTTCGACTACAGTCGAAGACGGTATCTAGAGGGTTAAAGGCCAGGGAAGAAAATTCCTTGTCCTTTAAAATTGTACTTGCATTCTTTGACCTTTTCAGTTCAGTGTATGCTGTTCTCTATTCTCTATTATAGAAATCTAATATACATGCCCAAGGTTGTAATTATTTAAGAAATTCAGATCACCTACACTAATAGTTTTATTTTAAGCTGATAAGGCAAACTTAGCGAGGATACTTTATTGTCACACTACATGGAAATTGCATGGCTGAATACAACAATGTGAAAAAGCACAAGACAATAAATGAAAATGATAAAAAAAAAAAAAAAAAAAATAATAATATTATATTATTAATATTGAGGAACAAAAAGAGACGATAGCATTGTGTAGAGCACCGTCGCAACCTTTCTGTTATGAATACACAAATAGGCATACAGTATGTGTTCTAATCTTGGTTTATTGCTTTCAAATTTGTGTTGTTTATTATATTCTGTTGTTCTTTTGGATTCATTATTCATGATCATCACTTTCAAGTACACTCTCACAAATCTTCCTGTATTGTTTTCTATATATGAATCATGGTGTGAATTTGATTTGCTTTCTTTTAGTTTTTATTTCATTTGCTCAAAATTGCATCAGTAAAAGTCATATACAGTAGAAGCTTTTCTTTGTAAGAACACATTTTATAAAAACAGTGAGCTGGAAATTACTTAAAAATTAAGACCAAAGTAAGAACAACTTGAGCTAAGGTATTGTAAAATGTCAAATAATATTTTTATTCAAAAAAAAACTAGAAAAAACAAAAAATTGTATTTGTACCTTATATGCAGAGGGTGTGACTATAAACCTCTATAATAGATTATAGTAGGTGTATCTATCTGTAGTTTGGGGTCACTTTTACTGGGGCCTTTATTTCAGGGGCCATTTTTCGCGGGGGATTTTTTTAACTACATTACAGTACAGTGTATACTGCTGTACAATAATAATTTTCTATGTTCGAAAAGTATGTCAACTAAGGTCAAAATAAGAACATTTTCAGCCTGAAATCTGCCAAAGATAAGAACACTAAGCATTGGCAAAATTTTACTGGTTTTTATAAAAAAAAAAAATGTATATCAGTTAGTGTATTTCACTATTTGACCAATATAGTTTCAGAGGAGGAAGACCTAGAAACAGAGCCAACCCCTGCAAAGTTCAAAGAAGAATTAGATGTTGATGTGAAACATGATGTTGGATCAGATCATGGTGAGTTTGAATTTAAAGGTATACTATCGGTAAAAAAAATTTTTTTAAAGCCTTTAAAATTCAATTAAAATTTTGAAAAGGCCATTTTACAGAATCAAAAAAGTTAATAACTTTCACCGCAAGATAAATATAAACTATATCCACAGTACTATTTATGTCCAATGAACATAGTATTTATTTAAACATTTTTTCAAATTCAGTACTTCTTGAAACTACACACCTGTAATGGTATCTGTCCCAATCCTTTAGACTAGGCAACTGGGAATTACCGTCCTGATTTACCATGTTTCCATAAAATAAACTGACGACACGCTGTATATATCTATGTCCCTCTTCTTCAGTCTGAAATTGCAAGTACATCTTGTCTGTATGCCCTTGTAATCCTGAAATGAAATAAATATACTGTTAATATTGTTATTCAAAAAATGAAAACTTCACAAAAAATATAAAACAGTGCAGTAATCATCAAAAGCTTAATTGAATTACACAGTATATATAAATTACATTATAAAAAATTACATACAATAGACACAATATTTAAATTGTAATACAGGCTCATGAATACAGTCTGGCGGATGAGTTATTATGCATAAGGTAATTGATAACTATCTACCATTGAAGAGGTATTGCCAAATTTGAAAACACCCTCTACACTAGGCCATACACACTGGGCAAAAAATTATTTTATTTTATTCAAAAAAAGCAAAAGATAAAAACAGCTAAACATGTTGACTCAATCAAACTAGCCAATATTTTTTTATATCTATTAAAAGTTATAACATAGTTGAATGAAACAATTTATTACAAAGTGCGACAGACTTTATTACAAAGTGGGTCAGTTTTGCGTATTACAAAGTGTGACAGCTTGATTATTACAAAGTGCGACAACAGTTATTACAAAGTGCGACAGGTATTACAAAGTGCGACGATTAACAAAGTGTGACAGTACAGGGGGCGTTTTTGATGCAGTTTTCGACTGAAAGTTCATAACTTAAATATACAAATTGATTAATTCAAATTTTGATTTTAAGCCAAAAAAAGTTCTTGGTTTTTGACTGATGGTATATTTTTAAGATTGTGATCAGAAAGATTGTTGTGGTATTGTTTTTGACAGTCTAATGTTTACATTCAGTAAACCTTACACTGCACCGCATAGTTGTACATATATGCAATTTATTGATACCCTTTTGGAGTTAAGAAGTTACTCTGGAATGGGAGTGTCTGCGCCCAAAGCAAATACTCCAATTTCATATTAGTTTTGTGTCATGAACTTATGATAAATTATAGAGAGAGCAAAATTTTTAATCTTTTTGCATGCGGGCATATCCCATTCCACATCCAACAACTGCCCATGTTTAATAATAATTTGAAGTTGACTAATACCCATTTCACACTGATGCTATTTTGCAAATATTAACAACTTGTAACAAGTTGTAACCAGGTTCGGATGAGTGTGAAAGCAAAATCCTTGTAAACTTTTCGAGATTTCACAGGGGTCCCCTGAGTTATCTCGGAACAAAAACAGACCATCGCGAGGCCTGTTTTTTTCCCCGAGATGTTCCGAGTTGTTGTTGCGCATGCGTCATGTCCATATTTTGACCTTTTTGCCGTTTTTGCGGTCTGTGTTTTTTTTTTTTTTTTGTTAAGTTCGAACGAATGGCGGCAGCGATGGAAAACGTATCAACATTACTCCCATTTGTTAATAGGCCTAGGGGCCTAGACCTAAAATCAAAAGAAATCTCGTTAAATTTCACATGTCTGATGTAGAAACAATCACGAGGCTTCGTAAAATACACCGACAGCGAATCATTATGATACTTGTCGCACTGATTGCCTCTAACAACGGTGAACTACCGGCCGGCGGCCCGACTGCGCCTAGCTAGGCCTATCTTTCTCGCCAGCTCGACTACAGCAAGCGAGCTAGGAGTTGAATTCGTTTTACTCTCCGAAGGCTAAGGACCATGGAATAATTATAATCTTGTTAATTCGGTACCAGGCCTAGTTTAGTAGTTGATATGTAATTCGGACTACCTACAACTAGCCTAGGCCTACTAGTAGTACTACCCTAGGCCTCTAGGCCTATAGTCATAATATTCTTCCGAGTTTTCCCGAGATTTCTCATGGTTTGAAAGTGCATGTGTGAAACGAACCAAAAATCTCGGAATATCAAACTTGTTACAACTTGTTAATAGTTGTTAAAAGTTGTAATATTTTCTGCTAGTGTGAAATGGGTATAAGCACACCATATACACACCAAAACAGTCATGGTTATAATTGTAACCCATAGGCCTAGCTAATATAGTTTATTGTCATTAACATTGCTATAAACATTGTAATAATTGTCATGGACATTGATGTTTTCATCACTGCCATTACTCTCATTTTTATTAAAAAAAATTAAAATTCTTGAAATACCTGATAGTAAATCAGCTTCAAATATTGTTAAAATGAAGATTATATTGCTTACTTGAATATGAAAACATTAACTGTGGGAGACCACACCAAAGTGACATTCAAAGAGTACTGTATTTAATGCCAACCAACTGGAAAGAGGGCAATTCATACATAACAGCTTTTGGCGAATTATGGCACATCACTAACAGATCTTGATTTATTGTTAAAAATATCTAAAAATACGCCGCAAACCTTAAAAATCCCATCCAAACCTTGTCATAGTGATTGAATCGCATAGTATAGGACTCACTTGGTATCTCAATAAAAACCTATTTTTGAGGTAAAAATGCAATTTTTTGTATACAAAATTTGCTAAACCCCACAAACCTAAAAAAACACAGTGCAAACCCCATCCAAACCCTGTGATAGTGATGGAATCATGTAATATAGGACTTGACTTGGTATCTTAATAAAAAAAATTATAATTTTATGTTCATAACATTGAACAAAATATTTTTGGGTAAAATCTTGATTTTTTTGTTTAAAATACCTAACAATAAACCGCAAACCTCCAAAAACACTGCAAACCCCATCCAAACCTTGTCATAGTGATTGAATCGCATAGTATAAGGCTTGTGTGGTATCTCAGCAAAAAAAATCATAATGTTACGTTACTCCAACTTATTTTTGGGGTAAAAACACAATTTTTTGTATAAAAAATGTCTAAACCCCTCAAACCTCCAAAAACACAGTACAAACCCCATCCATACCCTGTGATACTGATGGAATCACGTAGTATAGGATTCACTTGGTGTATCATTAAAAAAAATAACCTTTTTAATTCGCTATCACAAGGTTTGGATGGGGTTTGTGGTGTACTGTTAGTTATTTCTAACTAACAACAAATCAAGGTTTTACCCCAAAAATAGGTTGTTATGAACATAAAATTATAATTTCTTTTATTAAGATACAAAGATATGTCATATACTACGTGATTCAATCACTATCGCAAGGTTTGAATGGCGTTTGCGGTGGTTTTTTTTAGGTTTGCTTGGTTTAGCAATATCCCACTAGGCAAGACTTGAGCTGAACAGGGAAATGAACGCCCTTGCCAAACGATGAGTTCTACAGTAGGATCCTCCTGACCTTGGAGGAGGGTACCTGCTAAGGGTCCCACCTTGGGTGACTGGTATTCATTCATTCATTCATTTACATAAAAATTAGAATAAAAGACCTCTCTCAATGATTTGGCTGTGTATATGTCAACCATTCTTAATATGCTCAATGACAGCCTAGTGTCTTCAACATGATAATGACTAGTAAGTATTAAAGTACTCGTGTATAAACTCAATTTCAAAAGTGGCATATTGACTTATTTTTGTCATTTCTCTTTTGCCTTACTTACACTTGCACGTCTCACATTTTAAATTTGTTTTTATTACTTGAGTACTATAAAGCCTACTAGGCAACGGGATATGATGAAATCCCCGCAATAATGCTTAAAATTGCATCTCCTATAATTGCGCCGGTAATTGCATATTTAATCAATCATTCTTTTACAACGTGTTCCTTCCCAAAAAATTGGAAAATTGCTAAAGTTCTCCCACTATTCAAAGAAGGAGACACCTCAAATCCAGGCAATTATCGACCCAAATCAGTCCTTCCTGTAATATCAAAAATTATCCAAAAAGCCGCACATGATCAACTTTACACATATTTAAATGAAAATAAATTACTTTATGTCACTCAATCAGGCTTTAGGCCGTCATACTCAACGTCCACTGCACTCATCAATGCCACTGAACAATGGTACAGTTGCATTGATGAAGATGGTAGGATTATGCCTTTTAGATTTCAAAAAAGCATTCGACACTGTGAATCATAATATTCTTTTACAAAAATTAAAATTGTACGGCATTGGCAAATTCGCAATAAACTGGCTTAAAAGCTATTTATCTGAACGAACTCAAATTACTGAAATTAACAATAAAAAATCGAAACCTAACATTATAAAATGTGGTGTACCACAGTTTTTTTTTTTTGTTTTTTTTTCCAATTTTTAAGACAACAAACTTTTAAACTTTAAACCTAATTAATTTAGGCAAAACTTTTAACTTTATGCTTGCTTTTATATTATTCTTATCGCGCTCGAACTTGTTGAAAAACGATCTGTTTATAATATTTTATTGATCGAACAAGTCTTTTGTAATGTTTTATTGTGCTTTATATAATTGTTTATATATATGTTACTGTACTTGCAATTTCGAGAATAAATAAAGTTTTTGATTGATTGATTGATTGATTGATTAATATTTAATATCATTATATAGTGGTTGGGAAAATGTTGGAGGAATTGTCTGAAGACAGTGATGAAGAAGATAAGACACAGCTTGTGAAAACAGAAAAGGGTAAGTGTAAAGATTTCAGACATTCACCAGTTTTCAAATGAATTGAATGAATTTAAGTACATTTATAGGCATTTTAGGCAAATTTATGAATGCCATCAAAATCGATATTGCCATTGTCATAAACAGTATTATAGACCATAAATAGATATTTTTATTGTCAATATCATAATATTGACATGTCATCATACTGTGTCACAGATATGTATCTTGTCATCTTTGTCATTAAATTTTAAAATGATAATTTAAAATTGTAAAATCGACACTGAGCTCTTCCCTGGAATGCCTTTCCTTTTAGCTCTTTTTATGACCTACCATGACATTCCAGATTTTGTTGTAACCTGCAGACCTTTCATGGCATTCTAGATTGGTTAGGCCACTATCCTCATCTACAGTGTGTGGTTGTCTGTCTTGTACTGTGCAGTGAAATCTACAGATCTTTTGCCCATAATAAACCAATAGACTATTAACAATGTTATTGTTATTAACACGCCCATGACGAGTATACTCGTCCCACAGGGTTTTGTTGAGGGTGCTAGGGACAACGAACTTGTCAAATCCTGGGTAGCATTCTAATGTTCATGACATTGTTACAGATTCTAGGACCACAGCCTTAATTAAAGCCTTATATTCCAGCGAATATATACCTAGACGTACAGATAACGTACGTATGTTTGCTGTGTTATGTTGCTGCAGGGCTTAATATTTTTTTCCCGCCAGTTTATTAGACACGCCATTATATATGACTAGGTAAAATTTCAAAAAAGTATGAATACTTACTTTGGCACACAGGACAGAACCTAAAAAAATGTCTGGCAGTCAAGCTGTTAACAATGTCATGAATATTGACAATAGATGTTATTAATATTATTATATGAAGTTCCCAAATTGTTGAACATTTCCTGCAAATATTGTGTTATGAAGACAATTTAGGTTGTCTGTGATATATTTGATTGTAACATCTACAGTACCCTATGTAATAATCAAACTCCAAGCAGGAGCATGTGTCCACTGCTTGACATGGCTTTTTTGGGCTACTTTTCACTCATCCACACTTTTTGTGTTAATTCATTTGAATAACTGTAAAATTATATCCCAGATTGTTGACTTTTTAGTGAAAATTCTAGGACAAGACTTACCGAGCCTAGCAGTTTTTTGTGAATTCACTTGATTTATAAATTAACTAGGATAGGTAAACTTACTGTTCATTACTGTTTATTATTATTATTATCTTTCGCTTAAGACCCAACCCATTATCTTCTTTTTGTTTTTTTCTTGTCAAGAATATGAACACTACCATTGACCTATTACTATTATTAATATATTTTTTAACAGTTCAGGAAATATCAGAAGAATTGTCAGAAGATTGTGATATGGGACATACAAAACAGCTTTTAAACACAGATTGTGGTATGTTAAAATATTTCAGAGAATCAATCATTTTCAATTAATCAAATTTAGTCACAGTTATATGCCATTAAAATTTCCATTCACATCCAACAGCAAGAAACTGGCCAATCACAGGGTGGATGATGCATTATAATCCTAGTCTCTTTATTAGGCTTTGGAGTAATTGTTTTGTTTTTTAGAATTTGCTGTCTTTAAATTTGGGGTTATAGTAGATCACACTACCCATTACAACACTATCTTTTGAACAAGTGGTAAACCGACCATCATTTTGTAGCAACCGTATGGAATTTAGTTTTACATACTCTACAATATCATTTTGATAACATTTTATGGTGTGATATATCTACGACTATTATACTAAGTCACAGAAATTTATTGTTCACAACTTCCTCTAATGGAGGATAAAGTGGTAATGGTGTTGATGAGAAGATGATATTGACAAAGATGAAAAATGTTTACTGTATATTTTTCCTTGTAATTTGTAAAGATTCTTATTAGTGTTTATATTGATACTTTTAATTGTTTACTTTTTAGGAGTGACTGATGATGCTTTTCGACAGCTGTTGTTAGTTATTTCAAATTGGTATGACAAGTATGGATACATCAGTATGCTGAAAGTTCTGTACAGGGACCATTTGGAAAAAATTCCTTTTTTAAGCCATGCTTCAAGGACATTGGACATAATGAATTTGTTGATTGCTTGTGGAGACCTGGATTCAACAGATATATCTTTATTTTTTGATACCATCAAGGCAACAAAGACATTTGGTTTGAAAAACAAAATTAAACCACAAATACCATCATGCCCAAATGTTAGAGATGTAAAAATCACAAAATTCACATCTCACAGACAAAAGATTATAAAGCTGGGGATGGCACTGACAAATGACGATATAACAGTGATCAATGAACTGTACAATAAGACAGTAAAAAAATATGCAGATTCATGGAGTTTGATTATGGATCTAGAAGACCGTATGATAATTTGTGAGGGAAAGATGGAGGCATTCATTGACAATCTAAAGGAAAGTGGACTTCTGCGAGCTGTAAATTCTTTAACAGAAGGTTATTATCAATGTTGATATTTCAGTGGCGGATTGGGGTGGGGGTGTTCAAGGGTTTTGGATGAACCTGTGAAGAAACTTAAAAAAACACAACTGGGTCCTGGCTTATGAATGGCATGCTAACCTACCTAGGCATAGGTTGGAAGATCAGACAATTACTAGGCTTAGCCCATCTAGTTTTCAATTAAATAAATTATACACTGTTCTTGGTTCGCCATCCTATTAATTTACATACGAAAGTGCGTTCTTCAGGCCTATCGGTTCATCGATTCATGGAAGAAAGACTACATATCCAACTACTCAGTGTTGTTGGAATATAATAATATATTGCCTGTCTTTGATTTTTTTTCTTTTTTTTTTTTTTTCTGAGGTGGGCATGGCTCAAAGTCTTGATTTTTAGTTCCTATGCATGTAATGCAATAGGAACTATTGTAATCACTCTTGCTATTTCCTATGTTTTTTATTGTGTGTAGTGTGTATGTGTGTGTGTAGACATTTATGCAAATGCGCATGCGTCAAAGAAAAGTTTTCCGACATTTTGTTTTACATCGCGATGCGAAGATCGATGTGGAGTTTCTGCAGAGTTCAGTCAGGGCTCACGCTAACCGACCGGAATGTCGGCATGGATGAAACTATTTTGGTTTTACGGCAAAAAAATCATCTGCTGGCATAGGTATTTTGAAGAAGGCCTAAAATAAAACTAAAATGTTTTAATACTTGCTGAAATACATCGTTTCTTCATTTAGATCTCCATTTTTCACTTAGTCCATGCGTCGTTTTTTTCTGTTGTATACGTATGAGTAGTCATATGAAGGTACTATATCCCTGACAGTTGGCTGTGCAGCAATGTACCTTTTGAATGCAAACTGAAAACAGGTGAAAATATAAAGGCAGCCGACTGTCGGGTACATAACGACTATCTAGCTTTCCACAAAAACATGAGGCCTAAGCTAGGCCTAGTT
>NW_022712730.1:216135-216499 GCF_011630105.1 Anneissia japonica
ATCGTGTTATCGTCTAATACAATTAAATAATGTGTGTAATATTTAAGAATGCACCACGTGGGTCGCTTTCTTTGTTATGCGGTTGTAGTGTAGTATACGTAGCAGAGTGATGACAGCAAGCTAAGCCTGCCCAGGGCATAGATCGTGTACGTTCTTGATAATCGTAATGAAAACTTCGGGTGATAGACGATTGGGCCCTACTGGTGTGGACGATCGGACCCAAGATATTTTCAAATAAATTGTAGTCCTAATAGCAGGCCACTGCCAGCACCCCCACTTCCGATATCGTTCCAAACTACGTACTGTAAAATGAAAATACTGTATCGTAGCTAGGTCCTATGCCTACGATATTTTTTCAAAGAAA
>NW_022712730.1:219459-227290 GCF_011630105.1 Anneissia japonica
TATACGTATATATATACATATATGTATATATATATATATATATATATACACGTATATATACTTCTAAAAGTCGTGTATCATGCATAGGAACGTTGACGCCTGCAAGGCTCTGGTTTATCGAATTGTCAATGCTTACGTAGGTATAACGATAGAGCCAAATAAACAGCTATTTGCGATAATTTAATTACAATTCCCCCTGACAGATATGATGCACTGTAGGCCTTTGATAGCCAAGGCTTTCTGACTGGAATTGTCATTATTTTCAATTTTCATAGCCATGCATGATTCCGTTAGTTGAGTTGCATATGCTAAATTGTTGCATAAAATAGTTCAATTTTTCCCATTTCTATTTCAAAACCCTCTTCGCAGATGCTGTTTGGTTCCTGAGATGTCTTTTTGTTAACTGCGAATGCTCGACATGCCTCAACGTCACTTATTCAGTGCACATACAGTACTTACGGGCTGTCTATTCCAAGCACATGCTCACTGCGTTTTTATACATATTTCTTGATGTTCCTTGGTAACTGCGCTTGCGCATTTATTAATTCAGAATTCCCATTCCTTCGTAGTAACAGCTACCGCTATCTACAGTTTCTTAATAACTGTTTCCCCTTGATCGTAGCAACCTAAAGGTGAGATGCGAAAAATTACTTTTTTGTTTTACATATTTTCTCTGCATGGGTTGGTTTCTATATATGTCAACCTTTTTTTTATTCTATAATTAAATAATTTTTAATTGTTTTTTTCTTTTTTTTTCTTTTCTTTTTTTTTTTTTTTTTTTTGTGATTTTCTGAATAAAATGACCCGATCGTCCTTTAAGGTCCAATTGATGATGTTGCAGGCATTTACAGTATCATCCGAATTATTAGTAGGCCTTTAATGTATACATTATTTTAATCGATTTCAACATGCTGTGTATATTTAATAATAGGCCTACTATGATGGATAACCATGTAATATATTCTTTATTTACTGATATGTTTAAAGTCGGAGGCGGATTTTAAGGTGGGTAGTTATGCAGCTGTAAAAGAAAATATTTTGTCAAAAGTGTTGTATTATTAGATTGCTCGGTAGTAGTAAGTAGGGGCCCATCACCTATCCGGGACTCACTTGGACATGGAGGAAGTAAGCGTTTCCCAAGAAAGCACACAGGCATAATACATAACTGGTCAAACCTCCATAGTGGGGCATCCAGGGGCATAGTTGAAAAAACCCCTTCTAATAAATCTGCCAAATATTGTGTTTGTGGGATTTTAGCCTATTTGGTTTCTTAGGAAATTATAGAAAATGTTACATATTGTTAAGGCGTTGTAGGAGAGTGCTGAGTATCAGTGTTACTGTAAGTATAAGCAGTGGCCTCTCCAGGGCCCATTTGGACTCGGACTACGCCCAGAAAGCACATGTGTTACTTAAGGCTTGGTAGTAATGTGTTAGGTAGTAGTAAGAGCGCCCCCCCCCCCCTCCGAGAGCTCACAAGTTACGCAAATGGGTCCTGTTTATTTTAATATAATATGCCATAATTGGACTTTATGGGACAATACATAAAACACTACACCGTTTCTGATATATAAACTGCAATACATTAATCAGCATCGGAAGAGTTTTCCAACAATACCAAACACGACTACTTTTTGGTGAGTTTGTATACTTATTCATATTTTATACACATTTTAATTATATTTTGCGGTTATTTTAATACAATAAACACCTATTTTTGAATTATGTTCCATTCTGGCATGAGTAACAGTAGTTTTTATATGTCTGTTTTGTTGCCTGTATAGAAATTATGATTTTAGACACCAACATCATATTTGTAGCTTATTTAGTTCCAATTATACTGTATGCACATTTTAGATAAATTTGGCGGCCATTTTGAAAAATGGCCGCCATTTGTATACCAGGTGAAAAATCAAGTGTCAACAGGGCTTAGGGTGACCAGGATGGATTAATTAGGATATCTGGCTATGTTGACTGCTTCTAACATTCCACTCCCCCTAACTTGATTTCTGGCCTCCTTTTTGATGTTTTTTATAGTCTATATATTGATAGTTTGAATACCATACTAAGTAATTGTAATTATGGATGTGAGCTTAACAAAATAAAACTTAATATTATTTAAGTTACGCTGACGATATGGTGCTACTTGCACCTTCGCTAGATGCCCTTCAAAAGCTTGTTAACCTTTGTGAAGAATATGTTAATGAATTTAATATTTTATATAATTTGAAAAAAATCTATGTGCATGTGCTTTAGTCCCAATAGAAAATTTAATAGGAATTATCGGACTGTCCTGTGTGGCGATGAACTTAGTTACACCCAGTCCACTATTTGCCTTGGCTTTGTAATTAGTAGCGATGGTAGAGATGAGCTAGATATAAAAAGGCAATATCGTTCATTGTGTATTAGGGCAAAACTCCTTAGCTAGGAAATTTAGCAAATGTCTGTAGATATAAAAATTTGTGCGGCGTTATGGTGTGATTACAATGTTAAAACCATAAAGTCTTTAGTAATAATCCTTTTAGGATGATTTTAAGATGTCCAAGATGATGTAGTGCTAGTGAAAGGTTTGTTTCTAATAATGTACCTTCATTCTACGAATATCTCAGGAAATTTTTGTACAGTTTTAAGACCAGAATTGATAAGAGTTGCAACGGCCTTATCAAATGTATTTGTTCTAAAATGATATGCTATTCAAAATTGAACTGAAAGTGGAATCAGTTGTTGTTTTCACCTGCAGAGTAGACATTGAGTGTTGAAACATCGTCCATCGTCTGTAATTTAATTTGATTGATTGGTAAATCTATTGAGTGATTAATTAATAACCTCTTTCAGGCCCATGTTATTTCTATATTGTTTGTTGGTTGTTTTTTTTTTAATTTTTTTTTGGTTTTTTTTATATATATATGTCAACCTTTTTTTTATTTTATAATTAAATAATTTTTTCCATTTTAACAATTGTTTCTTATTAAAGGCCGAAGTTCCAAGAGAACATCTACAAGTGGATCATTTCAAGGTTAGTTTAAACATGTGTTGTTATATTAAATTTAATTCTTTTTTTTTTTATTTCATCATAGCAAAAAGGACATTACATTCACAGACTTATGCAGCAGTGAGAGAAAAAAAGAAGTCAAATGTCTATACAAACTTTAAGAAACTAAAATCAGCATATTCAATGAATTAAATCAATTTTTTTTTTGCAGGCGAATTTTAATATATTTGCATTAAATAATAAGTGTGGTAATCAAAATTTATTAGAGATGACCAAGTAAAAAATAAACCAAACTAAAAATCAGAAAGTTTTGAGATTCTTTTGGAATGAGTGTAAATTTGCGGACTGTCTTACAGAAATGGGTAACGGATTCCAAAGAAGAAAGGCCTGAACAGAAAAGAAACGTTGACCATATGTTTTACATTTATTTTTTAACAAAGGGACTTGCAGAAGATAATATGTGGAATGGAACCACCACAACTAAAACTGAGCCTACAATCTATGTTTTCCCAATTAAAACTTATTACTGGTAAATTTGGCTATATGAAGTATACTGGTGCTCAAATACTGCTTAATAATGCTTAAATAAATAATTTTTCCATTTTAACAATTGTTTCTTATTAAAGTCCTAGCTTTCAAGAGAGCATTTACAAGTGGATCAGTTAAAGGTTAGTTTAAACATGTGTTGTTATATTAGATTTAATTTTTTTTTTTATTTCATCACAGCAAAAAGAACATTACAATCAGAGACTTATTATGCAGCAGTGAGAGAAAAAAAAAGTCAAATGTCTACACAAACTTTAAGAAACTGATATCAGCATATGCAAAGAATTAAATTTTTTTTTTGCAGGTGAATTTTAATATATTTGCATTAAATAATAAGTGTGGTAATCAAAAATTATTAGAGATGACCAAGTAAAGAATAAACAAAGCTATAAATCAGAAAGTTTTGAGATTCTTTTGGAAAGAAAGTAAATTTGCGGACTGTCTTACAGAAATGGGTTTACGTGTATATTGATAGTTTGAATACCATACTAAGTAATTGTAATTATTGATGCGAGCTTAACAAATCAAACTTAATATTATTTAAGTTACACTGACGATATGGTGCTACTTGTACCTTCGCTAGATGCCCTTCAAAAGCTTCTTAACCTTTGTGAAGAATATGTTAATGAATTTAATATTTTATATAATTTGAAAAAAATCTATGTGCATGTGCTTTAGTCCTAATAGGAAATTTAATAGGAATTATCGGACTGTCCTGTGTGGCGATGAACTTAGTTACACCCAGTCCACTACTTGGCTTTGTAATTAGTAGCGATGGTAGAGATGAGTTGTGACATGTATTTGGACCAAATTTACTACATATAATTACAGTCCAGCACGCACGTTCTGGTTCGTAGCCGAAGAGGCTGTTTATTCACTCCCGGTGTCATAGGTCAAATACAACAAGCTACTGTATTCTCCCTTGTTAATTTAATGTTATCCTATTATATTATTACATATGTGTCGGTTATGATTTTTTTTTTTAACACAAAAACAATATACTGTAACACTTTCAATGAAATCCATTCCATATAACATCTTTCTATCCTTCTATACTGTACCTACTGTATCTTTTCTTCATTTAATTTTTACTTTAACCCTTTCTTAAGTAACATTCTTCAATCAACCTCCTTTTTGTTCTAATTCTGCATGATCTTCGCAATGGCACTGCTGGAACATTTATTTCCTGCACTACTTTATCGATATCATTTAATACCACCTTACTTTCTGATGTATCAATGTCTAACATTTGATCTATTAATTCTTCAGTATTATCCTCAGTTTCTGAAACATTTGCCATTCTGAGTTCGCTTTAACAACAACTGAGCAGGTAATTTCTTAGTCAGACTGTGCTCGGCATTTCTATATGCTAAGAGGAATTTACTTAACCTTGTTTGAATCAAACACTTAACATTAACTGAGGCTTTTAAACCTTGCTTCATAGATCAGACAAATCTTTCAGCCTGTCCAATAGTAGCTGGATGACCTGGACAGGAATACTTATGAATTATACCATTAGCTTTCATGAAATCTTTAAATTCTGAAGCAGTGAACTGAGTTCCATTGTCAGAAACTACAATTTGAGGAATACCCCATTGACTAAACATTTGTCGGAGTACTTCAATTGTACTCATGGCTGTCGTCGATTTCATTATTTTAACCTCTGGCCATTTACTAAATGCATCAACTACAATAAGGAACATTAGTCTTTGAAATGGTCCAGCGAAATCGATATGAATTCTTTCCCAGCACTCCCGAGCAGGTAACCATGGATGCATAGGCACTGTAGCTGGTCTACTTTGTATGCGTTGACAAGGATCACATGCCTTAGCCAACCATTCAATTTCAGAATCAATATTCGGAAACCAAATATACGAACGAGCAATGCTCTTCATTTTTACAACCCCAAGATGACCACAGTGCAAATTATCCATGACCCTACCACGGAGCTTTGAAGGAAGTACCACTCTCTCTCCCCATAAAATACAGCCATTCTCAATCGATAATTCATTACGTCTTAAATAATATGGTTCTATGGCTTTATCATCATTTTGATATCCAACCATTCATTATTAAACATTTCACTTTACTTAGCTGAATATCCTTACTAGTCATTTTACTTATTTCTTCAGCTGTGATGTGTAATGTTCACATCTATGTTTATTTCCTCTGCCTCATCAATTGGTAACCTGGAGAAACCATCTACATTGTCATTTGCCTTGCAACATCTAAATTCAATATCATAATTGAACCCGGCAACAAATAATGCCCACCGCTGCATTTGTTCTGTGGCTAATACTGGTAGACCTTTCTTTGTGTAAATTTTCGTCCTTAGATATATGGATAAAATTTCTTAAGCGCGAATATAATTCCTAACGCTTCTCGTTCTAACTGTGGGTAATTTTGTTCTGCTTTAGATAATCCGCACGATGCAATTTTTACGAGACGTTCTTGCCCCTCATATCATATGGCTAAGTATGGCACTAACACCATACGGTGAAGCATCTGTCGCAATTTTGACTGGCAAGTTCGGATCAAAATGTACCAAAAAACCTGGATTAGATAATGCCATTTTCGAACCTTCAAAAGCTGTTCGTGCTTGTTCAGTCCAAATGAATGATTTACCTTTACATGTCATTGCATACAATGGTCTTAGCAATGTAGCTAAATTTGGGATGAATAACTGATAATAATTGATCATACCCAAATATGATCTCATTTGTCCCACATCTTGTGGAAGAGGAATTTGCAGAATTTGGTCAACTTTGATGGGACTCTTATGGACACCATCTTTATCAATGACATGTCCTAAATATGCAACTGAATCCTGCATGAAATGACACTTATCATGTCTTAATTTGACACCTTCTTCTAATCGAGACAATACTTTCTCTAAATTTTTAAGATGCTCAACATCATCTTTTCCTGTGATGATTATATTGTCCAAATTTGTAATAATTTGTAGCATTGCATTTTGCCAAATTGATGGAGCAGAGCACAAGGCGATTTACTTGAGAGAAACCTTTCTCGGTGATTAATGTTAACAGACCTATGGATGATTCAGTAAGTTCCATCTGATTATAAGCCTGTGTTAATCTAACGTCGAGTATTTTTGGTCTCCCGTTAATTTTGATAAAATATCATCTACGTTGATATTGGGAGGGGCCACTGGTTTCAAATTTGGATTAATAGTCGTTTTTGTAATTACCACAAATTCGAACACCCTCTCCTCTCTTAATGGTCACTATTGAACTAGCCCATTCTGTATGATTAACAGGTGTTAGTATTCCTTGTTCTACTAATCAATCGATTTCGTTGTTTACATGTTCTTTTAAGGCATTGGGTACACGATGACACTTACAGTACTAATAATTGTTGTAGCCCCCATCTCTTAACTCAATATGAGCTTTAGTATGCTTAAGTTAGCCTAATTTACCAACAAACACATTTTTACGATCATTTAGAATTTTATTTATTTGTGCATCCACATCTGTATTTTGTTAACATAATGTAGACTGTGAATTAATTCAGCCCAATTTAACTGAATGTATTGCAACCAATCTCTACCAAATAACAATTGGTTAGTTTCTTTATACCACATACAATACATATCCAATTTCTTACATTGGTTTTTATACTGCACATTTACAGTACATGTACCTAAGGTCTTAACACGTTCACCAGTAGAACTCTTAAAAAGTATACTAGATTCTGAAAGCGAAACATTGCTTAATTTACTATATACCCATTCAGGTACAACTGTATACTTAGCACCGGTCTCAAAATCAAATTTCTGTCCATTTAGTTCAAGTTCAACTTTTATTGGGTTAGACGCATTTGACGCACTGATCATTGAAGCCATTATTACACTGTTATTGTCTTGTTGTTCTTCCACTTGAACTGGATTTTGTTGATGTCGCGTAGTGGTTTTCTTTGTCCTGCATTGTGACGCTATATATCCCTTTTTCTTGCAATTATGACAGTTTTTCTTTAAACCAACACTCATCTGGCTTATGTCTCCCTCTACCACACCTATAACATGCAGCTCTATTTGACTGATGCTGTTGTGGTTGTTTACGGCTATGCTTATAACGGCCACTACTACTGCTATCGCTTGCAACACCCCTGCCTCTCAAATTTGTACGCTGTTGTATGGCATGAACACTGGATGTTCTACTATTATTACTAGCTGCTGACCAGTGGCGGACCGTAGGGTAAATTGCAGGGTATGCTAGGTATTGACATCTCTAGGATGTTCCCCCCCCCCCCCCCCACCCCACCACACCCCCCACCCCC
>NW_022712730.1:229328-232305 GCF_011630105.1 Anneissia japonica
GAATAATTTAAATGCAGAATGGAAAGACCTTATAATGATATTTTAGTGTTTAAATGGTATTATTAAAACCTTTTTGATACTTAATCCTCTACTAGCATTTTTTTTCTGGATCCTCTCCTGCTGATAATGTTAACAAAGGTGACGAATGATCTTGACGATTATACTGATGATGAGGATGTTGGCGACGATGACAAAGATTATTTGGGTATTAAAACGCCAACCAAAAATATAAATATTTAAATAACAATATTTATAATCAGTCACCAAAAAAGTTGCAATGAAATATGTAGCATTGTTTAAAGTCAATTAACTCTGTACAAAATACTATGAATTTAAGTGAGAGGCGTTTAACAAATATAGCGCCTACATGGGTGTATCCAGGATTTTTTTTGTGGGGGGGGGGGTCGTGATCATTAAAAAAAAGTGTTTATAATCAATTTCTTAATAAAATTACTTTGCTTATATTTTTCAACAGTTAAAATAAATTGAAAAGTAAGCTCTGTTTCTTTATCTTGGGAAAAATGCTTCGGTCACATGGATCGAGTCTAACAATAATTCGCATACAACATTCATGCCATTTCAACAATTATTTAATTCGGAAATAATTAAACATTTGTTTTTACTTTATTTGTTTTTGTCTTCTATAGACATTGGTTACAAGCGCAGTAGAGGTTCTTCTGAAACAGAAGGTAGGCACAATCTCAGACTGATAAAGTGGCAACAAGAGAACACTGTATTTAAACGTTATTAGTCAGATCACAAAATGATCAGTATTTCCTCAGATCTCATCATTTAAATTCAAGTGATTGCTGTCAAGGCATGGTGGTGAATTATGTACAGTAACAACACTAGTTTCTGCAATACTCTAGCAATAAATTTAATTTACAAATTTTTGACATCATTGACTGAAATATTTTAATGTACAGTACCTTAAATTTATGAGAAAACCTTAAAAATGCAGACATATGCTTTTGTTCCATTCAGATATTTACAGATATTTTGAATCTACCATCTTTATACTCTGTAGGTAGATGTGGTGAAGGTATATTGTACAATGATTGTCTCTAAGTGATAACCCTATTTTCTATGTACAATTGGATGTTTTACATGATTCTTAAATGTCTAATTATTTTATATCATTGTCAGATGAGGAGTTAAATGTGCTTAAAGTTATTGTCTCACAGTGGTATGACAGCCATGTATGTCTTAGTATGCTGAAAGTGTTGTTCAGCGATATGATGGATTTTCTAAAATTATCAGACACAACCAATACGATGGAATTGCTGAATACATTATATGCTCAAGGTCAACTGAATCTTGGACTCATCTGTGATACTATTGCAGTAACTAAACAGTTTGGTCTTCAACGGGAGATTAAAAAAAGACTGCCATCATTCCCGGAAGTTCAGGAAGGATCCATTTCAAAAGCATTTACATCCCACAGACAAAAGCTAATGAAATTTGGTATGCAACTGACCATAAACAATGTGAGGCAGCTTGATGCATTATATAATGTCCCTGCTAAGAGGTATACCGACAGCTGGAGTATGATCAGTGATCTAGAAAACAGAGAGATAATCAGTGAAAGATATATGGAGCCTTTCATTGATTCCTTGAAATTCTCACTGAATCTCACTGAGGCTTGTGAAGTACTAACAGAAGGTATTCCTCATAGTTTGAAATAAGAACAGATTATATGTCAGATTTGTATGTCAGCCATCTTCATTTACTTGAAGGTCGACTGTTATAAAATGTTTTTATAGTGCTGATTATTTTCATACTTTTGATGAACATTCACTAAGGGTATGTTCACACATACAGCGTAAGACTAGCGTAGCTTACGCTGGCGTAAGCAAATCCACGGATTAAAATCCAAAGTGTTCACACAAACGGCGTTCGCTATATTAACGCTGGTGTTAAACTTGTAGTAATATAGTCCTATGGGGGAATAGTTTTTAGTTTTAAATAATGTACGGGTTCTTAACTGTAGTAAAATTAAAACTTTTAAATCTAGTAATTGTTTCAAAGTGAACTTAAATGATTATTGTATTTTAAATGAACAATTTTACTTCTGATTTTTCAGCTGTCATTGTAGAACAATTAGACTAGAAAAAAAATCTGAAAAAAATGAGTTAGGGGGAGTGGAATGTTAGAAGCAATCCACATAGCCAGATATCCTAATTAATCCCTTCTGGTCACCCTAAGCCCTGTTGACACTTGATTTTACTCCTTGTATACAAATGGCGGCCATTTTGAAAAATGGCCGCCAAATTTATCTAAAATGTGCATAAACAGGCCCGTAGCCAGGGGGGTTTTTAGGGGTTCGGGCGAACCCCCCTTTTTCAGCGAACCCCCCTTTTGCCAGCAAACCCCCTTAGCCAGAAAACGATCCCCCGTTTCCAAAATAACACGTTCACCAGTAGAACTCTTAAAAAGAATACTAGATTCTGAAAGCGAAACATTGCTTAATTTACTATATACCCATTCAGGTACAACTGTATACTTAGCACCGGTCTCAAAATCAAATTTCTGTCCATTTAGTTCAAGTTCAACTTTTATTGGGTTAGACGCATTTGACGCACTGATCATTGAAGCCATTATTACACTGTTATTGTCTTGTTGTTCTTCCACTTGAACTGAATTTTGTTGATGTCGCGTAGTGGTTTTCTTTGTCCTGCATTGTGACGCTATATATCCCTTTTTCTTGCAATTATGACAGTCTTTTTCTTTAAACCAACACTCATCTGGCTTATGTTTCCCTCTACCACACCTATAACATGCAGCTCTATTTGACTGATGCTGTTGTGGTTGTTTACGGCTATGCTTATAACGGCCACTACTACTGCTATCGCTTGCAACACCCCTGCCTCTCAAATTTGTACGCTGTTGTATGGCATGAACACTGGATGTTCTACTATTATTACTAGCTGCTGACCAGTGGCGGACCGTAGGGTAAATTGCAGGGTATGCTAGGTAT
>NW_022712730.1:232677-235375 GCF_011630105.1 Anneissia japonica
CAGTACAGTATTGGTAATTTAACAACAGTAGCATGATACAAACTCCAAAGAATCCAGTATGGTTTATTCTTTATTTTTTATTTATATAGCACTTTGGAAGTTGTATCATACTATACTCACTTAAGACAATCAGTAACAAAAAGAACCGAGACAAATTTGTATGGTTGGTATTATAATCATATATATATATATACACAGGTGAAACTATCCCCCGCTGGACACCATCCCGGTATTTCTGAGTCAAGGTTTCGGGGCCTGAATTTTTTATGTTACTAGTTAGGCCTAACAATCGGGTATTAAAATAGGACTTTTAATGATGATAGGCTCTAGGCTAGGCCTAAAATGTAGGCTAGCCAGCCTTTGTTGAAAGGGCACTTCATGAAAAGGGGGGTTCGTTCGAACCCAACGAACCCCCCAGGCTATGGGCTTCAACACCGTCTAATTACGATCAAACAGGACCAAGGAGATAGGATGCACACCATTAGTTAGCATTTTTATTTCACAAATATAAAAGATGATTTACTTAATTTATCATGCCTACGACCCTGGCTACGGTCTTGTACGTACATCTGATTGCATTCTATAGTCAAAATACAAATGTACCGGCATGTTATTTTTAATATCAGGATGGTTGCAGTATCTTCTTCAAAAGGATTCCTATTCCTGTATTCAAATAATCATAATTCAAAGTTTCTTATACCAGTCATAGGCCTATGTATGCAAATTCATTTGAACTTCATTGAGATTAAGCCTGTCGATAGAATACCCGGTCGGCAGTTGAAGTCTCGATTAAAGAGCATGGAAGCATTGCTTCCAGTGTTAAATTGGCTATTCTGACGCCATCACACGGTTGTCGTAGGGTATGCTCTGACACGCATTGACTCACTGAATATGTGATTGGATGAGATTGAAAACCAGCCATGCAGAACTTCTAAGTAGCTGAGAGTACCATGCGATCCAGCGGTAGGTCCGACTGCGACTTATCCTAGATACCAAAGTAGGCCAAACATTAAAAAACATTACTATTCCAATGAACTGTAGCAATCCACTCGAAAAATTAAGGTTTATATAGAAAATTCAGGCTAAGATATGCTATATAAAATGGAGAAACTGTACTACTATATCTTTTTTAATTTTTTTTTTTAGCCAGGGTATGCACTGCATACCTTGCTTGCCGCCACTGCTGCTGACATAGTCTCTGACTGCTTCTAAACCAATTCAAAACTATTAGCAATGGTTACTGCTTTTTCTAAGGATAAATCATTCCCCTTTTGCAGTAATATTTTCTTCAACTTCTCTGATAGACATCCATCTATCAATTGATCTCTAATATTATTCTCTTTCTCTGTACCGAAATCACACAGATCCCCTTGCTGTCTCAGTAGAAAAATAAAATTCATGACAGTTTCAGCTTCCATCTGGTTTAACTTTTGAAATTTGTGTCTCTCAAACGGTGAATTAACTTTTGTCTCAAAATACGCATCAAGCTTTCTAATGGCTGTTTTATATGCATCAGGCATTTCCTCTCCTTCTGTAAGTACCAAATCTGGGAGTGTGAAATATATTTCTTGCAAGCAAATGCCTCCTGAGTGCAACAATATAACTTCTTGTTTGGTGGCATCTGTTACACCTTTCGCCGTTATCAAGATATGCACCGCCTTCTTCCACTTGCGCCATTTTGACGCTTGATTCGTCGGATCATTGCCGATCTCAAATGGTGGAATATTGTCGATTGTATCTATTCTAATCATTTTAGAATATCCTCAAATTGCTCAGTGGCTACTTATTAAAACTATCATGTAGAATTTTAAACCAAACCATTGACATGTATTTGGACCAAATTTACTACATATAATTACAGTCCAGCACGCACATTCCAGTTCGTAGCCAAAGAGGCTGTTTATCATACTTGTCAAGCTAGATATAAAAAGGCAATATCGTTCATTGTGTATTAGGGCAAACTTTAACTAGGAAATTTAGCAAATGTCTGTAGATATAAAAATTTGTTTATTTAAAGCATACTGTCTTAGTATGTATTGTGCGGCATTATGGTGTGATTACAAAAATGCTTTTATGATGATTTTAAGACGTCCAAGACGATGTAGTGCTAGTGAAATGTTTGTTTCTAATAATGTACCTTCATCCTATGAATATCTCAGGAAATCTGTGTACAGTTTTAAGACCAAAATTAATAAGAGTTGCAACGGCTTTATCAAATATATATAAACTATATGCCATTAAAAGTGGAATCAGTTGTTGATTTCGGGGACGGACCATTATTCCGAAGGCCCATTGGTCCGAAAGTCAACAACTTTATTGGAACCACATTAAACATTGCCAAGATGAAATTTGCAAACAAACGATAAATACTTCGTTTAAAAAAAAAAAAAAAAAAAAGCACTTAAAACAAAGGACCCTAAAATGTCTGGGAAAAGGCTAAACAATTAAGAAATACAGAATGGAAAGACCTTATAATGATATTTTAGTGTTTAAATAGTATTATTAAAAACTTTTTGATACTTTTATCCCCTACTAGCATTTTTTTTCTGGATTCTCTCCTGCTGATAATGTTAACAAAGGTGACGAATGATCTTTACGATTATAATGATGATGAGGATGTTGGCGACGATGACAAAGATTATTTGGGTATTAAAACGCCAACCAAATATATAAATATTTAAATAACAATATTTATAAT
>NW_022712730.1:235569-259411 GCF_011630105.1 Anneissia japonica
CTTAAAATTGCAGACATATGCTTTTGTTCCATTCAGATATTTACAGATATTTTGAATCTACCATCTTTACACTCTGTAGGTAGATGTGGTGAAGGTATATTGTACAATGATTGTCTCTAAGTGATAACCCTATTTTCTATGTACAATTGGATGTTTTACATTATTCTTAAATGTCTAATTATTTTATATCATTGTCAGATGAGGAGTTAAATGTGCTTAAAGATATTGTCTCACGATGGTATGACAGCCGTGAGAGTCTTGGTATGCTGAAAGTTTTGTTCAGAGATATGGTGAATATGAGGATTTTATCAAGTGCAAACGAGACGATGGAATTGCTGAGTACATTACATGCTCAAGGTCAACTGAATCTTGGACTCATCTGTGATACTATTAGAGTAACTAATCAGTTTGCTCTTCAACGGGTGATTAAAAGAAGACTGCCATCATTCCCGGAAGTTAAGGAAGGATCCATTTCAAAAACATTTACATCCCACAGACAAAAGCTAATGAAATTTGGTATGCTACTGACCAGAGGCAATGTGAGGCATCTCGATGCATCATATAATTTCACTGCTAAGAGGTATACCGACAGCTGGAGTATGATCAGTGATCTAGAAAACAGAGAGATAATCAATGAAAGTAATATGGAGCCTTTCATTGATTCCTTGAAAGACATGAATATCACTTTGGCTTGTAAAGTACTAACAGAAGGTATTCCTCATTGTTTGAAATATGAACAGATTATATGTCAACCATTTTACATATTCACATATTTTCAATCTACAATTAATCTATAATTTCCACAAATTATTGAAAATCAAAGTCAACAAAATCTTTAAAATGTATTCTCAAATTAAACTATAAAACCTGATAAAGAAGAAATATTTCCTATAAAAAAATTCTGCAACATCTTTAACTTGTGACTGGCTTGTATTTCCAAACTTAATAAATTAATGTATACTTGACAATGACCTATACCATCTTAAATGCATTTCTTTCATGATATGATGCATAAAAATAGAAATACGAAGTGGCTATGCTTACGCAAAGATGTAGTGCATTAAGATAACGAGAGTTAGTTTTACAGTTATGGTAAAGCCAAGTCGACCAATCAGTTTGTTGGGATTTTAATAACTTTGGCGTAAGCTTAGCCACAACGATAAAAATAATAGCCTACAGGTAGAATCATTTTACGACTGGTGTAACAATAGCTACAAAGTTATTTACACTGCTGTCACAGGATTAAAATAATTTTTTTTTAAATAACATACTAAACAGTATTCCACATTAGAAATGTAGAAAGTGTAATATATAATTTGATGGAGGCCTAAACTATAGACTTTCTTTAGCTTGTGTTCTTACCATTATTATTATTATTATTATTGATATTTTTAAATATTTTATATTATTTATTTGTATTCAATTTTTAAAAATATATATTTTTTTTTTTTATTCTGCAGGCTGGGTTGGACAAGTTAAATTCCATCATAGCCAATTGTTATGCTTTAGCTTCATATTAGCTAGTGCCCCCCTCCCCAACCACTAGCTAGGCCTACAACGAAGAGCATATGTACGCTATCCTTTTTAAGCGTACAGCACTCTACCTTTTTTCGAGACAATGCGACTTAGCCTAGGCTTTTCTCTACTACTTGGCTATTATTAGTAGCTAGCCAGGGAGGCCTAGCCTCATTGTGTTACCTTACCTTACCGCTCGCTTCTCATTTGGAGATTGAGGCCTCGTAAATCCTTCCACTTCTTCCGGTCTTTTGCCACAACTGCGGTTTCTTTCCAGTTGTTGAAGCCTAGCTTTCTTCTTTCCATCTCTGCAGTCCACCGCCAAGTGGTTTTGGGCCTTCCTCGGTGTCTTTTTCCTTCTGGTGCCCAAGTTCATCAATCTAGAGGCTTCCTGAGAAAGGCTTTCACCCCTCGACATCATACTGAGATCTGAAATCCAGTGTAGTATGGGATCTTCAGGAATCTCGCAGGTTGCTTCTTGGGTTGAAGTTTTGTTTAATGATCTACTGGTTTCTGTAGTAAGTTATTTTTCCGTGAGTGGATTACTAATCCTCTGCACAACCTCCAACCTGGAGGAACAAGGGTTTTCTAAGTGGTTTTCCTTCTGCTTGGCTGAATTTTGTCTGGCACCTCCCTGAGAGCCTGTCCGGTTTCGGTGGCCGTGTCCGGCATAGCCTCTCGGTTCCTTGATGCAAGCTTGCCTCCCCACCACGACAAGGTAACAGCCACGGGGAGGATTGTAAATGTATATACGTATGTATAATTATAACGATACAGCAGATATAATGCACTGTAGTCCTTTGATAGCCAAGGCTTTTTGACTGAAATTGTCATTATTTTCAATTTTCATAGCCATGCATGATTGCCTTAGCTTGATTGTTGCATAAAAAAGTTAAATTTTTCCCATTTCTACTTCATACCCTCTTCTCAGACGCTGTTTGGTTCCTGAGATGTCTTTTGGGTCATTCCGTGCCAACTCAACAAATTTTCTGAAAATCATGGCTGTTTACCATCTCAGATTTTCTTGAAACTCGGATATAATGTGCACCAATATGTCTGACGAATGAACCCAAAATTTGACTTGCCAATTCCAAGTCGTTTAGAAGTTACAGCCATTTGAAATTTTAGGGTCGTTCTAGCTCTCAATTATGACATATTTGTAAAGTTGCATTTTCAATTAGCCATATCTTCAAATAGAACAAAGATACTTAACTGAAAATTTATATCTAGACTATCTTTTGGCTTTAGGACAGGAATATGACATGACTTTTGGTATACCGGACCCCATTACGAAATATTGGTTCGTAAAGACCCTAACTTATTTGGTTGCGTAATTTTTCTTCCATTGTTAGACTCCATTAAAATAGCCAAATCAGTTATTAAATGGGTCTTATGCAACAAATTATTAATATGTAGTTGAAAATGTCTTACCACAAAAAATTTCTGATTTTTCACTTATCATTTTAGGGGGTAATCGTAGGTCAAAAAGTCATTCAGAACAAAAAATACATAAAAAATTTTCATTGTGACCTTTGACCCTGTGGGCAAGTACCCTTGTCGTTAAAACTCGAACCATGAATTAATTCATATACAATGATCATATGTTCCAAATATCAGTTTGGTGTCTTTATCCCTTCATGTTTAAAAAGCAATTTTAAAAGGGGTATATTTTTCAATTTGTGACAATATCAGTGCATAAATATGACAAAATTAATTTTTGAATAACAATAATATTAAAAACAATCTGCCTAGGCTCTTGAAACTTATAATTCTAAAACAGCTTTATGTGGATATTTCAGGCATGCAGTTCGTTAAGGGATACAGTGTTTAATTAGTAAGATAATTGTCCCCCTAAAAATGACCCAAGTGCAAGAATTGCACAATAAAATTAATAAAATTGTGTTAGTATTGATTTCAAATCCAAATAATATTATCAGTGTACTGTCTAGAGCCATGAAACTTTTCATTCTAGGACAACTTTTTGTGTTGATTTCAGTTATGCAGTCTGTTAAAGGGATAAATTGTTTAATTAGTAAGATATTTTGCCCCAAAAATGGCCCAAGTGCAAGAATTGTGCAATAAAATTGTGTTACTATTGATTAAAATTGAGCATGATATTATCCATGTACTGTTTAGACAGCCATGAAACCCTTCCATTCTAGGACAACTTTTTGTGCTGATTTCAGTCTGTTAAAGGGATGCATTGTTAAATTAGTAAGATATTTTGCCTCAAAAATGGCCCAAGTGCAAGAACTGCGCAATAACATTGTGCGACTATATATCGATGTGTTACGTTACGGCTCAGAATAACTAAACAGAGAAGAGATCACAACTTTTGTGTATTTACAAAATATATATAATTTATTTACAATGCCATTATAATACGGTAATTAAACAAAGATAGAAACTAAACATATAAATGAGCTTAGAGGATGGTGGAGGCTAGAACCTTTAAGCAGCAACTTAAGTACTTTACTTACAGATCAGAGAGGAACTGAAGCACATCAAAGTGATTAAGTGCCAGTACCATTGCTAGGTACTCTTGTTCAGTTGTTGAGTAGTTTCTTTGATGCTTATTAAATTTCTTCGAATAATAGCACAATGGGTGATCAATTCCGTCATCTCCTGCTTGCATTAATACGGCACCTGCTCCCAAGTCGCTTGCGTCCACAAAAAGTTTAAATTGCTTTTCAAAATTTGGAGCGCTCAGTACGGGACTATTCATGAGTAGTCCTTTGATTTGTTCAAATGCTACATCGCAGTCCGTGGTCCAATCAAATTTAGCCCTCTTTGTCAGAAGGTTGGTTAGAGGCGCAGCAATCGTTGAAAAGTTCTCACAAAATTTTCGGTAGTAACCCGCCATGCCCAGAAATCTCATAAGTTGTTTCTTGTTTTCTGGGACCATGAAGCTATTGATTGCTTCAATTTTAGCATCTACAGGTTTTACAGTTCCACTTCCAACTACATGACCAAGGAAGATTACAGTTCCATGTCCAAACTCGCATTTCACTAAATTAACAGTAATGTTTCTCTCACGCAACCGCTCAAATAGCTTTCGTATTATGCGCAAATGGTCTTGCCAGGTGTTAGTATAGATTATGATGTCATCGATTTAGGCATCACATCCATGGATATCTCTAATTATTTCGTTTATAAGTCGTTGAAATCGTGGCTGAGCGTTTTTCATTCCGAATGGCATACGTCGGTACTGGTACAGGCCGCTATTAGTGACGAATGCAGATATTTCCTTGGCACGCTGGGTGAGGGGTATCTGCCAATATTCTTTCAAAAGATCCAGTGTGCTCACATACTTGGATCTGCCGACTTTGTCTATACAATCTTCTATTCTCGGTAAAGGATAAGAGTCAGTTTTTGTGACCTGGTTGACTTTTCTATAGTCTGTACAAAATCTGAATGATTGTTTATCAGCTTTAGGCACTAGAAGGCAGGGCGATGACCATTCGCTCGTACTGGGTTCAATAATGCCATTCTTTAACATGTAATCCACTTCTTTTTGCACAAGTTCCTCCTTCAATGGATTAGAACGATATGGGTGTTGCTTTATTGGCGAGATATTTTCAAAAATCTCAACATCGTGGAAAACACCAGTTCCCTGGAACATCAGGGAATAAACAATCAGTCCATTATCAAGCTTTGCAATTCAGATTTTTCTGTATCACTCAAGTGCATTAGTTTAATGTCCAAATTGACCAGCACATCTGAGTTTTCAAGTTTTGCACCGCAATTGCCACTAGGTTCCTTAGCACCACCATATTTATCATTATAATCAATATCATCAATAATTCTGTCATTAGGGGTATTAGTTAAAATGGTAGAAACAATTGGAGCAGTAGGGCGAGGAGACTTTGTCTCATCTCATTCTTTATATAATTTCAAAATGTTTAAGTGGCAAAGTCTACTTTTACGTCGCCTCTCTGGGGTTTCAATTATGTAATTAACGTCATTTAGTTTCTTACTAACCCTATATGGACCTAAAAATTGAGCTTTCAAGGGCTCCTTAGGTACAGGCAACAATACTAAGACTTTATCTCCCGGCTGAAAACTCCTATCTCTAGCCTTGCTATCGTAATAAGTTTTCATTTTATCCTGGGCATTTACTATGTTTTTCTTAGCTAGCTCCATAGCTCCATGATAAGCGCTTGACTTAATTTGATAAATGTTTAGTTCATACATAACCTGCTGGAAAATTCCAGACATAAAATTGGACCCTTGATCTGATTGGAAACAGAACTATGTGAAATAAATGGTGAATACTCACTCATTTTAGGGCTTAAGAGGGTATTATCCTCATTAATGACATTAATTTTGTCAGTTTTCAAAATTGGTTCCCCCAATGGATTACCAATAAAGCCAGTCGGTTTTGACTCAGGCTTAGTATTCGCTTCTTTACGTTTTAGCGAATAACATTCCGACATAACATGCCCTACTTTTTTACAAATAGTTACATCGCAAACTTGCCTTTTTATCCCCAGTCAATACAGGTTTTTGGTCCCCTGACCCTTTACCAGTTGGTTTTGAGGGGTTGGGGCCAGCCCCCACCTTACTACCAGAAGAAGGTGTAGACGAAAAGGGCTTACCTTGTGTAAAAGTCCCTTTGTGGGTTAAGACATAGTCATCTGACAAAATGGCTGCATCCTTTAGGGTTTTGGCCTTTTCATCTAAATGCGTTTTAATCGCTGGATGCACACACTGTTTAAATTGTTTGACAAGGGTCAATTCCCTAAGTAATTTATAATCTTTGTTAATTTCTTCTGAGGTGCACCAGCGATCGAACAGATTTTCCTGTTCGCGCGCAAATTCCACGTAGGTCTGATTACCACTAATGCGGTCACTGCGGAATTTCTGCCGATAGGCTTCTGGAACAAGCTCATATGCCTTTAAGATTGCTTTTTTAACAATATCGTAGTCACTAATTTCGGTTGTATTTAAAGAGGAATAAATATCACGAGCTTTTCCAGTCAATACACTTTGTAGGAGAAGTGTATATTTATCTTTTGGCCATCCTATGGACTGACCAATTTTTTCAAAATGCTGAAAATATTTGTCGACTTCAAATTCTTTAAAGGGTGGAACTAAACGAATATTTTTACTAACATCAAACTTGGGCTCTGCTTTGTCCCTAGATTTAAGTTCCATTTCCTTAATTTTAAGGTGGAGATCTAACTCCATTTTAAGCTTTTCCTTTTCAGCACTTAGCTCTAGATCCCTAGCCTGTAATTGTAACTTCATTTTTTGTAATTCTAACTCTAGGGATGGTGGCCCACCTATTTCCTCTAAACGTTGAAGAGCCTCCTCTTCAAAAATATCGTTATCCACAAGGGACTCGATAAATATATTCCGTAGCTGTGCTTTGCGCAACTTCGGATCCTCAACTAAGTTATAATAATTAATTATTTCAAGAAGGTCTAATTTTCTACATTTTTCAAGAATGTCCAGAGAAGGCGATTCAGTAAACTCTGCCAACACAAAAGCCATGATGCTTATTTGAAAATTTAAAAAAATATTCAAAATGGAAAGAACATAAACCAAATGGTTAATTCATGAGCCAATTAAAAATGTTCTGTTCCCGGACGAGCCCCCACTTTCTGTTACGTTACGGCTCAGAATACTAAACAGAGAAGAGATCCAACTTTTGTGTATTTACAAAATATATATAATTTATTTACAATGCCATTTTAATACGGTAATTAAACAAAGATAGAAACTAAACATATAAATGAGCTTATAGGATGGTGGTGGCTAGAACCTTAAGCAGCAACTTAAGTACTTTACTTACAGATCAGAGAGGAACTGAAGCCGGACAAAATAACAGGGTTCCAGGCAATAAAGATGTCTTGAGTTGTCTGCACTGGATCCCAAATTACAACTGAATTACTTAGGGTAGTAAGATCATTTAAGATGGGTGTAACACTTTGCATATTAAGGGTCTCATCCAATCAGGGCACCAATTCCAACAAGTTTAGCAAACTAATCCACCAATTAAAAGCTACAGTAAAGTGTCTGATAAACATATATATACATAATTAAGGTAATAAATAAGTGGTTTGGACCAACTGAAAGTAAATGTCCAGGATGCGAAACCACATTCAAGTCTTAGAGATTCCAAGCTCAGTTCATTTACCTTGTGTTAATTAAATACTGACCATAGGATAATAGCATACTGTAGGATAATAATATTTATGAGCTTTACAAAGTAAAACAAATTAAAATAAGGAAACAGTACTTTCCTAGAAAATGTTGAGTAAAACTTAAGGTCATAAAAATGCTAACTACAAAATATTATATTATATAATTATATAAAGAAGTTAATTAAAACTAGGCAAGGATGTAACAGATGTATAAAAGAATTACGCAACCAAATAAGTTAGGGTATTTACGAAACAACATTTTCCTAACGGGGTCCGGTATACCAAAAGTCATGTCATATTCCTGTTCTACAGCCAAAAGTTAGTCTAGATATCAATTTTCAGTTAATTATCTTTATTCTATTTGAAGATATGGCTAATTGAAAATGCAACTTTACAAATATGTCATAATTGATTGCTAAAAAGGGGTATGACCCTAAAATTTCAAATGGCTGTAACTTCTAAACGACTTGGAATTGGCAAGTCAAATTTTGGGTTTGTTCTTCACACACGTTGGTGCACATTATATCTGAGTTTCAAGAAAATCTGAGACGGTACCCAGCCATCCCATTAGTTGAGTTGACACGGAATGACCCTTTTTGGTAACTGCGAATGCTCGACATGGCTCAACGTCACTTATTCAGTGCACATACTCACTGGCTGTCTAGCATTTCCAAGCACATGCTCACTGCGTTTTTATACATATTTCATGGACGTTCTTTGGTAACTGCGCTTGCACATTGATTAGTTGGGAATTCCCATTCCTTTTGTAGTAAAAGCTACCGCTATCTACAGATTCTTAATAACTGTTTCCTCTTGATTGTAGCTGCCTAAAGGTGAGGTGCGAAAAAAATACTTTCTTCTTTTATGCAACGGTTGGGTTTTATATATTTCAACAGTTTTTTTATTCTATAATTAAATAATTTTTCCATTTTAACAATTGTTTCTTATTAAAGGCCGAGCTTCCCAGGGAGCATCTACAAGTGGATCAGTTCAAGGTTAGTTTAAACATGTGTTGTTACATTAAATTAATTTTTTTTTTTTATTTCATCACAGAAGAAAGAACATTAGGTTCATGGACTTATGCAGCAGATACAGAAAAAAAATTGTTTCTTATGAAAGGCCGAGCTCCCCAGGGAGCATCTACAAGTGGATCATTTCAAGGTTAGTTTAAACATGTGTTGTTACATTAAATTAATTTTTTTTTTTATTTCATCACAGCAAAAAGAACATTACATTCACAGACTGATGCAGCAGTTAGAGAAAAAAAAAAAGTCAAATGTCTACACAAACTTTTAAAAACTAAAATCAGCATATTCAATGAATTAAATCATTTTTTTTTTTTGGCAGGCTGAAATGTAACCATGCAAATTTGAATATATTTGCATTAAATAAGTATGATAATCAAAAATTATTAGAGATGACCAAGTAAAGAATAAACCAAACTAAAGATAAGGAAGTTTTGAGATTTTTTTGGAATGAAAGTAAATTTGTGGACTGTCTTACAGAAATGGGTAATGGATTCCAAAAAAGAAAGACCTCAACAGAAAAGAAACGTTGACCATATGTTTTACATTTATTTTCAAGCAAAGGGACTTGCAGAAGGTGTTAAAACAGTTAAACTTGTCTAAATCGACCTTGCCTAACTCAAATAATTTCTAAGTCGAACTTATTTTACATGCCAAACTGTTGTGTTTTTCATTAATTAACAATCTGTAAGTCAAATTTTATCTAAGTCGAACAATTTTTCAGTGGCATTTTAGATTCAACTTAGGCAAGTTCAACTACGTGGAACAGCGTTCGATTTACACAGTGTCTCATCGTAAAACGCGACGCGTTTTAAACTAATTGCGAAACACTTCCACAAATGCATCACAATAAAATGCGATACAATTATTTGCCTAGAAATACCCGCTCAGTCTTCAGCAAGGCCTGGCTGTCAAAACTACATATAAATTATTCCGATATATAAGCCGCAAATTTTATAAGCGATTTTTCACCCGAAATTAGGGATGCGGCTTATACACTGGTCATAACCTGCTTTAAAAAAATTTCAGATCGCGAACCTCGGCGAAAATCAGGCGCTGTCTGTCTAGGTTAGGCCTTTGAAATGAGTACGTCAATCAACAACCATCTTGTGTAACAAACTGTTTTATTCAAAACCAACTGTAGATGGCGCCATGACCAAATGCAAATACTTCATAACAATACTTCACATCCTCCTCCTTCAGCTTAAAGGTACAAAAACTACATGACCTTACAGTACTCAACCTTTATTGTTTTGATCAGTATATCTTTTTGGAGTTCTAATGATTCCATGTTTTGTTTGTTTAATTAGTGAATCTTCTTTTTCCATTAGATTCTTTACCTTTTGCTTTGTTTTATTAAGTTGGCCTTTCCACATCCAAGTTATCACTGAGTTTTATCAGGTGTTTTCTATTTCTCCTTAGTTCTCCAGTAGGAGTCTTAACTATGTATGACCTAGGTTCGGGTACTTTTTGTATTACAATAGCTTTTCCCCATGGACCATCTCTTTGTCTGACATTGTTACCTACTTCAAATTCTGGTAACTCGCTCGTTTTTCTATCATAGTATGATTTCTGAGCTTTTTGTCTTTTGAGTAACTGTTGTTTTACATTTGTCATTATTTTAGTCACAAGCAAATTGCTCTTAATGGGAAGAAGAATTTTCGTTCTCCTATTCATTAATAATTGACTTGGGGAAACCCAAATTCTGATCAATGAGTGTATTTCTATATTCAAGCAATGCTAAGTGTGGGGCTTGATTACTCTTAATGGCTTTTTTCAGCACATTTTTTACAGTTTGTATTCTTTAAATATTTTAAATATGTGGCTACTGTACTGTGGACCCCATCTGAAATCATCAAATGAGATATTTTTAATGAATAGCAACATCTGGGTGGCCGCAAATGGCACTCTCAGACGGTGACAGACATGTGTTGGCTTGGTGTGGGCCTATTTTCATATGTTTAATGGTCTAACTGCCCGACGAGCTCTCTCCGGCAGGGGGCTTGACGTGTCCGGTGGAGGACTTAAGCCCCTGTCCCCCGCTGGCGCTGCCACTGTCTCTGATATAGGCAACTTAAGGTTCCCGCTTCATTATATTCAATGTAATTAAATGTGTTTCAAATTTAAACGTCAGTTTTAACAATCTACGGTGGGAGAGGAGCTTAGCTGAGTCGGCTAAACTGTTGGTAGCCACTGTGTGTGCTGAACCATGGAAATTTCTAGGTCCCTGGTTCAATTCCCATCGCTGCCTCTCCTTGTGTTTTAGCTAGAGGGCTGAAATACAAGTTACAATAGCGCACCGTCTTTCGGATGAGACGTTTAAGCCGTTGGTCCCATGTGCATTTATGGCCCATGTGCACTAGAAGGACCCCACTGAAAATAAGTCTTCTTCTAGACTTTCGTGGGCTATCCTTAGTGTTTACACTGAATAAATCCAATCCAATATATTGGTATTTCTGATGAGAGAAATTTGTGTTGCTATATTATCCAGCCTCAATAAAAAAGTGTTTATAATCAATTTCTTAATAAAATTACTTTGCTTATATTTTTCAACAGTTAAAATATATTGAAAAGAAAACTTGGTTTCTTTATCTTGGGAAAAATGCTTCTGTCACATGGATCGATTCTAACAATAATTCGGATACGACATTCATGCCATTTCAACAATTATTTAATTCGGAAATAATTAAATATTTGTTTTTACTTTGTATTTGTTTTTATCTTCTGTAGACATTGGTTACAAGCACAGTAGAGGTTCTTCTGAAACAAAAGGTAGGCACAATCTCAGACTGATAAAGTGGCAACAAGAGAACACTGTATTTAAACATTATTAGGTATTCCTCACTGTTTTAATATGTCAGCCATCTTCATTTACTTAAAGATCGACTGTTATAAAATGTTTTTATAGTGCTGATTATTTTCATACTCTTGATGAACATTCACTAAGGGTATGTTCACACATACAGCGTAAGACTGGCGTAGCTTACGCTGGCGTAAGCAAATCCACGGATTAAAATCCAAAGTGTTCACACAAACGGCGTTCGCTATATTAACGCTGGTGTTAAACTTGTAGTAATATAGTCCTATGGGGGAATAGTTTTTAGTTTTAAATAATGTACGGGTTCTTAACTGTAGTAAAATTAAAACTTTTAAATCTATGAATTGTTTGAAGTGAACTTATATGATTATTGTATTTTAAATGAACAATTTTAACTCTGATTTTTCAGCTGACATTGTAGAACAATTGTTGGTGTTGCAGGTTTTAATAGACAGTTTGAATAGGTTAAATTATCTTACAAAACACAATCAACAAATTATATACATTGTAAACTAAGTAAAATGCAATAGAAAAAGAACCCCTTTACCATTTCATTTATAGAGAGCACAGGAAAGAGATCAAAGTAACTAATCTATTGCAATCGTGATTGGTTAATCTCTTGAAATAAGGTCAAATCATTCAAGCATCACTGGCGTTAGCTCGGTGGCGTTAACTAATCTTGGATCTGCAGGTAGCGTTAATAACACCACGGAGGTGGCGTGAGTGGCGTAACGCCACTGCCTAGTTCATACACAAAGGCGTACACTATGCCAGCCTTACGCCGTGTGTGTGAACATACCCTTAAATCTTCTCTTCAGTGATAGTAACCACCTGATTTTAATCATTGTAGGTCCTGTCTCTTATACACATCTAGATGTGTATAAGAGACAGTCCTTAGTGTTTACACTGAATAAATCCAATCCAATCCAACCGATTTCTGAGAGACAATTGATAACAATGTAGTAAAAACAAATATATATGAGGAAAATGGGTTGTTTTCCATGTGACCTTTGCATGCTTACGTGAGTGCGGGAGTTTGTCTTTTTTGGAGTTTCCTGCGACCCACGGGAGCATTGGGACCTCTGTAGTTAAGACGCACACTATAATTGCTCATTCTGGTGACCGTCTAATAGATTAAATTGATCCATTCCAATCACCTCATCTAATTGCAAACTCATCATTGGGTCTTGTGTTAAAAACTGAAAGTGGGGCATTGGTTGAACTGGTTGGTATGAAGATTGCGTATTTGCTACCTGCAAGACGAATAATATATTTAGATGTTTAAAAATAGACTAACACAAAATCGCTCTTCTACTGTTTACAATACTGCATAATGCAGTTATAGCCACTGTTGTACTTCCCTTCCCATCAGCTCCTTCCATTTCAAGACCACTACGCCACTGATGCTAGGCCCTGCTAGTAGGAATAGTTCGTAAGCCTACTACTATACAATCAGATTACGTTCTATAGTCAAAATAAAATGTATGTTATTTTTAATATTAGGCATGGTTGTAGTATCTTCTCTTCAAAAGAATTCCTATTATTTTAACAAATTTCAATTCAAATAATAATAATTCAAAGTTCCTTCTATACCAGTCATATGTATTGCAAATTTATTTAAACTTTATTCATTGAGATTAGGCCTATAGATAGAATACCCGATAGGCAGTGGAGGTCCCGATTTGTGCAAAGAAGAGCATGCGCACGTACTCTTAGAAGCACCACTTCCATTCCAGTGTTAAATTGGCTGTTCTGACGCCACCACATGGTTGTCACAGTAGCAAATTTAGGCGTTGTAGTGTATGCTCTGACACCCATTGACTCACTGAATACATGATTGCCTCATTAAAAAAAATCAGCCATGTGGAAATTCTAAGCAACTAAGAGTACAATGCGATAGGTCCGACTGTGACTTATCCTAGATACCAAAGGATATCTAGAATATTGAAAAACTTTGCTATTCCAATGAACTGTAGCAATCCACTCGAAAAATTAAGGTTTATATAGAAGATTCTGACTAAGAAATGCTAAATAAAATGGGAAAACTGTGCTACTATATTTTTTTTTTAATTTGTTTTAGACAGGGTATGCACTGCATACCTTGCTTGCCTTGACGGTCCGCCACTGTTCAATCAGTTTTCCTGGTGTTTGGTCTCTAATTAGAAAAATGATTATTGTATTATAAAAAGATAGGAAATCAATGCAGAAAGGTGGTTTCTAATTAGAGGTTGTCTTTAATTAAAGTAGGAGGAGACCTGTAATTTTATGTGATTCGATGATTTTGAACTGAGAAAGTCTTAATTTTGGTAGAGCAACAATAAGAAATATACTGTAGTTAGATAGGATAGGAATGGTATTGGAAACAGAAGATGTACATAATCAAATTGTAGAATTATAGAAGTGTTGTTTGAAGGAATTTGTAAATTAATCTGCATTGATTTGGCTATTTTTTAAGGTAGTAAATCAAAATTGTGGACAGGTAGCAAAATAAAGGTTTAATACTGATATTACATATATAGCATCAAATATTTTGTTAATATAATAATTGGTCATGTGTTTTGTTTTTTTTTTACTTAGTGGTAAGAGTCTTTGAGAGTCATTATTATTTTCCATCATGAAGGCATGTATTATTATGAATACACTTGGACAGTCATCCATTGGTCATATACATTGTTGCATAAGCCCAAAAATTTGAAGAATACCGTATCAATAAAGGGATGGATCCAGTATGGAGGGTCCCCAGTTTGAAAAATTCTGGATTCACCTTTGCAAATTATGTTCTATATATAGTCGCCCTTTTTGCTTTTTTTTTTTAGTGGCGTATGGTTGTTTTTCAATGTGCATCACATTGATATTGATCACTGAGTAATGGCATCATACATATTATGATTATAACATTCCATGAAATTTACAAGTGATGTAGGTCTACACACTCAGGTGACATTGAAAGTGTAACTCGGGAGATTAATTTAAATATGTATATATGTAAATATTTTACAATGCATTGTGTAGTATAGGAGTGACATAAATGTAACTAGACCTCTGCTTAAATATTACACTATTTGTAATGATGTATTAAATAGAAATGAGGATACAAACGATACAGATCCATGACTTTCTCATGTACATACACGTGTACATATTATGATTATAACATTCCATATAGGTCTACACACTCAGGTGACATTGAAAATGTATCTCGGAAGATCTATCTGAATATGTATATCTAAATAGTTGACAATGCATTTTGTAGTATAGGAGTGAAATTTAAAATATAACCAGACCTTTGCGAGAGTTCCTATGATGTATTAAATAGAATTAAGAAAACAAACTAAACAGATCCAGGACTTTTGCTTAAATAGAGCTCAAATGTATATACGTTTTTTATTCTTAATTCAGATAAAAATGTTTGGGACTTTTTATTGTCAGATAATATAAAGTAATTGTTTTTGCATTTGTGGTATGTTCCCTAGAGAGATGTATATAGTGTATATATTTTACAATGCATTGTGGGAGTGACATAAATATATCCAGGTGAGGGCCGGGCTTCTATGCAGCTATTCTGGTAAAATATTACTCTATTTGTAATCAGTGGCTGCACCAACCAGCAAGGAGGGCACTTTCCCTTAGATAATTTTCATTTGAACCCCAACCCCACCCCCCCCCCAATTTTTTCACCCTAAAAAGAAGAAAAACCAAAATTTGTCAGGGAGAAAAATAATGATATAGGTCTATATTTTCTATTAGTATTATTAGTAGACTATTTATCTATAAAATCAATTAAATAAGCCTCTGAAACCCCTAAATTGTCATATTTTTCAATATTGACCACTGCACCACTTTCAAGACATTTTGAGCGACGATCATCCATGCCCATTTCGGGCCACCCCAGCATATTTCACCCTAAAATTTCACCTTTCCCCCTCATTTGCCCTCCCCAGATTGCAGACTTTGGCGCTGCTACTGTTTGTAATGATGTAAATAGAAACACATAAGGATACAAACGAAACAGACCCAAGAGTTTTCTTTAAATAGAGCTCATATGTATATATATTTTTTAATTCTTAATTCAGATAGAAACATTAAGGAATTTTTAATGATATGTATTAGAAAGTGATAGTTGTTATATTTTTGGTACATTCCCTTGAGTCCAATCAAAATAGGCACTTATTAATGCACTGTTCCATTGATGCTAGATATTCCTGTCTGGAAAGAGTGGGGGGGGGGGGGGTAATAATAAATTCTTTTGTATTGCTTTAATATATGATGGATTTGATGACGACAGCATCACAGACGTACGGTCGCACACGCAAAGGCCAAAGGTCATTGAAAAGGTTCCTGTTGCTTAACAGCTAGGAACTAAACATTTTCATTACTGCTCTTAACAAAATTTTTAAAATGGGCAAAAATTTGCATATCTTAAAACACTTAAATAGTTCCCATAAATATAAGGATGTTTGTAACGAAGGCTGCTTCATAATAATAGTTTTTGCTGATACCCTTATCAACGGAAAATCAAAGAGGCACTCCATATACAGTGGGAGCAGCCCTCACTTAATAGGCAATTACAGAATGTAAATTTAAATTATGTCATTCTGAATCTTTTGTTCATCATTATTCATACATTTCTTCTCCGACATTGTTCAATTCCTTTGAACATGAATGCTCTGCCTACCATTTGGTCTATTTCTTCATCTTTATTCATGCATTTTTTCATATACTTAAGTTCGCTTATTTACCATGACATTTCATTGCATTTGTTCAATCCTATAAATACTCCTAGTGCTTGTAATCATTGTTACACCGAAGATGGCAGTTGAACTGTTAGGCTCAGCCTAAATGATATATACCATTATCTAATGAAATAATCACATATTATTTAGTGACAAAGGAAGGTTATGTGATTGTGGTGGAATTGCTCTGTCTAATAAAGTAGGCCTACAGTTGTAGTAAAATTGAAATCAAAGAAGCTATAGTTTCAATATAATATTTTTTTTTTTCGTTTCAAAGCTGCATTAATGTTCGTATGAACAGATGTACAAACAATAGATAATATCATCTATTACTTCACTAATACACAGAGAATATGCATTCCTACATTTGGACAATCATGTAATGATTTCGTAAATGATTGTAAATTTTAGGTAATATTGTGTGGTAGTTTTAGCGAATACTGTATATGTGAATATAATTTTACTGTAACACTGCTCTTTTATTGTATTTTACAATATATTTGTATTTTGGTGGAATTTTGTAGTATTTGTAATGGTAATTTGGTGGCATCTTGAAGGAAATAAAATTTGAATTGAATGTAATGCCTTTTGCTTCATTTATTGAACACATGGATACAATAGACTAATATGCATACTGTACCTAGTACATATTCTAACAATTTGTGAACATTACCTGTAAACTGAAGGATTCCATCTGACTGGTCACATGATTTTCAAGAGGCCGTAATCTATTTAAAACCTAATACCGGTAGGTACCTGTTGTTGCCGTTGGAAGTGAGACACAGATTAGGCCTAGATATACAAACTTCCCCACCATTTTTTAAATATTAAAAAATCTATCTCGGTAACCGATCCAAGCTTTTCGTCAGCACGCTTTTTGGATTTTAGAATTTTTTTCTTCTGGAACCTAGCTTTTAGACTTGACTAAAGAAATAAAGTATACCATTCTACAATATAGGCCTGTAGTCTACATAACTTTCAATTTTATTTCATACAATTGATTCATTAGGCCTATTAATTTTTGAATTACATACTATGCAAGAATCAACATGATTTACTCAATTGAAAATAATTTGACACTGTTTACTGTACCAAATTACTCTAGTGTAACAAGTTATGTCTTGGTAATAACTTGGATACTTTCTATGCAATAGGCCTATAATATTTTTATAGTGTTGTTATCATTGTGGTGGTGGTGGGTGGTGGGGTAAATAATTTTTAAAACAAAAACTGAAGAAAGAAAAGAGAAAACAAAGACCTCTATTTTTAATGTTAATGACAATGTATTACGCTGTCACAAAGCCAAAACTATGAGTTTGACATTTGGTTGTAAAATTATCAATTGTCTCTCGTTTTATAGGCATGTTGAATTTAAAAATGAAGACTTTTCACAGCAAAATGTCCAAATAATTTCGTAGTTTTATTAGTGATAGTCTGGGATATATTATCCTTTAGTTCTTACGATGGGAAAAAATATGGGTTTCTCTCTTTATTTTGTAGGCACATCTACAGGGTGTCTAAAAGAAGACCATTTGTTCTTTCTCTATTTCCTCTATATGTTCCAATTCAAGTGATTACTAGTAAAATCGGAGCTCTGGTATACTAATGTGTGAGAGCAGCTTTAGAAGATTCCAAAGTTTCTGAGAATAACAAAACTTCGATCAAGAAATTAATTCAGCAACTGCTCCGACAATAGGCCTAATTGAAAATACTGTTTACCCTACTTTGTATGCCAGTTTCTTTACTCATTCATTAATTCTTTATATAGCTTTTTGTAGAAATAACGATTCAATTGGTACATATAGTACATAAAACAAAAAAATAACCAAAACTGAAATTTCGGAAAAACTGCAAATCTGAGCATGTAGGTATTATAGTGAACGATCTGAGGGAAGCAAGAATTAAAAAGCAATTAATCGCTGTGTGCAATTGTTGGTATACCTTTTTTTCTTAACCATAAGTCGGTAACCTGTAGGCCTACATATTGTATTTTATGTGTATTTAAGTAAAAATATTTAAAGAATTGGAACCTGGAATTTCATGTGAACCGTCACTTGAGCACAATAACAATGACAGACCCACATTCACCGTTGAGGATCTTGTATCTTATGGAAAACCGAAAAAAGTGTTTTTAAATTAAAAGGTATAGCGCCCTCTCTCGGCCATTGGACAGACTTTCTCGTTGTTTGTTTTTGTAGTTGTGCGTGTGATCTTATAATCATAATCATGGTTCACGTGTTTAAAGGTGAATAAAGATCAATATTTTGTAAAGAAAGTAAGTAGTGTTATTACTTCTTATATGTCTACTACTAGGCCTGCTATGCAATAGCCTGTAGGGCATACGCTAATAGCTGTAGCCTAGCTATATTATTGGTAGCCGATCATTTCGGCCTAGCCTTTTTCTAGGCCTAGGCCTAGGCCTACTACTAGATAGGAGTAGGACTAGCTTTGGCTTTAGCTAAGGCGTAGGCTAGCTAGGCCTAAGTAATAGGGCCTCCCTGAGCCCTGTTCAGTATTTAGGGCTAGGCCTAGGAGGCCTACGTAGCTGTGCTGGCCTAGTCTACAGTAGCTAGGTCGGGCGCTAATGCACTTTAGTACTCCATCCTAACCTTTACCTTAACAATAACATAAGACTGGAGTGTGGAGTTGGAGTTGAGATTAAGTAAGGTAAGTTACCATGCCTAGCTCAAGGCTGGAGTAAAACTGGCAAGTGATAAATTATCCGTGAGTCTCATGTGGTCTATCTATAGACTCACTGGTGGGCGAGCTTCTGCTGAACCATAATGTTAGTGGGCCTAAAAGACCTGTGCTGAGAATATGTCCTCACTCAGGCCAAAAATTTGGCCTAGAGAATTCTGTCCTCGCATTTTGTATAAAATAAGGACAGATTTCCGTGCAGATTTTTGCGAAAATTAGACTTTGAGTAAATCTTATTTAATATACAGTATGACCAATGTAATTATGCGGCAATAATATGAATCCGTGCACCTGTTTTCTTGGTGATTTTTCGCCCAAATTTGAATATCCTCCGCGCAATTAAAAATAACTGTACAGTATTGCAAAATTTTCTGCACATTTTAATACTTTGCAACAATCTCTTAGCCCATTTTGCAAATTCGGAACTGTGCAAGGGTGCAAAGAAATCGTTGCACAGTTTTCAATTTCTGCAAGATATCCTTGCAAAGTTTGCAAATTGTGCAAGGAAGAGCTTGCACTAATTTTCAAATTGTACAAAAATCTGAAATTGCGCACGACTGGCATAAAAATGGGTCGGAGGGCCAATGTGAATTTTTTGATATAACACCGCAGACCGCACTTTGGCCACCTGTGCTTTAGACCTGTTGTAGTAGCTAGGTCATCAGTATTCATTCAGTATTTTATTTCATTATTTAACATAATGAAATACAGTGAAATTGAGTTGGCTCATGCAAAGCTAGTGAGAAAAGTGAGATAGAAAAACATGATCTAAAATAAACCTACAAACCATCATCGAGTGCCCTAATGGCAGAAGGATAAAAAGATGATTTAGATCTAGTGGTTGTTGTATGAATTGAAAGGCAAGTTATAACAAAAACACATTGGTTTGCAACCATTAAAACGCATTATTTTGTATCTCCTCCTAGTTGGCCATGATTGTTTGGGTATTTGATAGTTGTTGTGAATTTTTCATCTACAGGAAAATCATGGTTCAGCTGCCAAGATCTGGGTTCCGCAACAGGAATGGAATCATCATCAGTTGTTTTGTTGGCCTAGTTGGAGTTGCTCTGTATCCTATAATAATTCAACCATATTTTAACCCAAAGCCCTGGCGTAAGTATCTAGTTAATTAAATAATTAAGAACAACATTTTTTCTGGACCAACGTTGCTGGACCAATACAGTATGACATTGAGTAGCCTAATTACTGCTTTAAATACTACAGACTTTTTGTTATGAAAATTGTTAGTGGTTAGCCAAACAGAAGAATATAAGATCAGGACATACAGGATTAACACTAAACATGAACGTATGACTGTAAAGTTAAAGCCAGATACAGAGAGAAGCTTACCTCAGTTGGCTAAACTGGTGTGCGACCGGAACCGTGGAGAGTTATAATTGTTCCCTGGTCTGGGGTGGATCCAGGATTTAAAAGAGGGGGTTCAAAATGTTTTTTAAAAAAAAAGCCAAAATGAAAGGGGGGTACGGGAAAATTTTGGTTCCTAGATGGCTGGAAATAAGCTTTCCCGACTTCTGACTAGTCTTTAAATGACCTTTATGTTCTTCAAAATTCAAGGTTTCTCCCCTCCCCCTCTTGAAAAAAGGTCAGGTAATTTTATCTCATTCTTTAAGCCTATCATAGCGGAAAAAAATTAAAGACAGGCAATATATTATTGTATTCCAACAACATGGATCGATGAACCGATAGGCCTGAAGAACGCACTTTCGTACATAAATTATTACGACGGCGAACCAAAAACAGTGTGTATAAATTATTTAATTGAAAACTAGTTGGGCTAAGCCTAGTTTGTCTGATATTCCAACCTATGCCAGGTAGGTTAGTATGCCTTTTCTTGGCCAGGACCCAGTTGTATTCTGTTACATTTCTTCACAGAGGGGTGTCCGTCCGAACCCCTTGAAACCCCCCCCCCCCATAACCCCCACACACACNNNACACTACACTCTTCGAAAAAGAGTAGGGGCATGTCTCCTGCTGTACTACCAACAGAAATACCCCACTGGAAATAAGTCTTCTTGTTGTTTACACCAAATAAATTCAATTCAATCCAGATTACCTTATCACTATTCCAAACACTTCTACTTGTCAATGTAAACAATTACATTTTACATATTTCTGTAAATATATAGAAAACACACAGAAAGAAGCAAGAAAAGATATAAATCAAGAAGATATACAACCAGGAGGTAAGATAATTCACCATGCCACTGGTAACCAGGGATCCTCCTGCACTACCGCAGACAAACATCTCCCACAAAGACATGATATTTGTTGTTTTTATTACTGTAATCATCTCACTGGGGATGTGCATATCTATGGACAGCAAAATATAATTAGCCTAGCTAAATCTTCCGGAAGTGGCTTCTGCCAGTTTCAAAACCCTGGTAACACAAGTGCATTCTTAATGTTTTTTCTCCCCTTTTGTTAAACTTCAATTTTGAATGAGAGATTGCAATAAAGTTCTTCGTATTTTGTATTTAAGAATTGATTTGATTCTTGTTAAAAATTATGACAAGGAATTTTATTTTGAATGAAATTTAAAAATTACATTGTTGAACTAAATAGATGACAAGCAATAAGCAATATTAAATAGCTTATAATATAAATATCTTATATATTATATTTATTCGTTTTTTAATTTAATTAAAGCATGGAGGAAATATTAAAGTTAGCTACTAATTTATTTTACCATGGGGGAAATATATTAAGAAAATATATTAAGAAAAATTATTATTTCCTCCATGATCTTACAAAGATACATAATACTGTTTCAGTGGCAGATCCAGGACTTTCACAGGTGGAGGATATAGATCACTTCAGCCCACCAAGATGGGGCTGAGGTAAGACCATTATAATTATGGCGCCTCTATATCGCCAGAAATGGCACTCTCAGAATTAAATTTGAATATAATTTTTAATTTTTTTCTCCACATTTCACATAATTTTTATAAATTTATGGGGCCCCCTTGGATCTGCCACTGTTAAGTTGCTCCTTCTCAATGATTTCAAGAATTTACCACAATGCATACTAATACGAGTGTGCACGAATAACTATGTACTATTTTAATTTCTCATAGGCATGCGAGTGTGGAGTGATCCTTTTGCACCAAGGGCTGACATACCAAAGAAATGAAACCTTTTAACAGAACCATATGGAATCTATAGACAGAAGGATATAGAATGGCAAATGGTAATGGTTTGTGCTTTGCTCCAGTTTGTTAAGTCTGTTGCCACCAAAAATATTTGGGATTTAGAACATGGTGACAGCTTAAAGGAACAGCTTTGTGCAAAGCATGTTTTTTTAAAGCAAATGGTTGAGACTTGGAGATTAGAACATTTTATATATTTTAATAAAGTAATCCTAAAAGAATATTTTTTTTGGCATTTAATGGTAATGGGTGTTTATTTGTATAACGCATATTATGGACAACAGTCTCTCTGTGCTTGAAATGCAAAGTCTTGAAAGAACAAAAATTTAAAACTGAGAAATAACCGAAGGGACAAAAAGAAGACTGGAAGAACCAATGCCACTGCTCCATTCTCCAGCATCTAAAATTGTAAAGATGACATTTCATATGTAAAGCATGTAGCGTCTTGTTCGATTCACTACTTTACGCTCCCATGGCAATAATAAAAGCTACTTTTTTTTTTATTAAGTTGTAGCATACCTTGATCTCTTGTTTGCAGTGTTGTACATGAATCTCACTTGAACCTTTCAGATCTCGATAAGGCCATAGACTTTTAAATGCCCTCCATTCTATTCTTTTCTTTAAAATTGTTAGCTGAATTTGTTGGACATTGCTCTGTCATCATTTAGCAGACCCTTAAATGAATCGATAGTATCAGCTTGCACTGTAATATGATTTAATCTATTCCAGGTATTAATGATTCTATTAGAAAAAGAGTGTTTTCTAATATTCTGTTGAGCTCTGTATGAACAATGTTGAGCATTTCCATATTTTTCATATGGGTAGATGATGTCATAATCACGTCCATAATAGTATAGGCAAATTACAGGTATGTGGGCAGAGCCAAATTAGCCCTGCCCATGGATGTTGTTGCTAAGGTTTAACATGTGCGTTTGTGGAAAAACACATGCTTATGGAAAAACATGCAACTTCAGACAAAGAAGTCAATTTAAATTTTTATTTTCCATTTTTCTTATACTGTAGCTAATTACAGATGGTGTAGCTTTAAACATAGTGTCAACCAATTGAATGAGTGAAAAATACAGTAACACAGGTAAAATATTATTAGGACAAAACTACTTGATACTGTTTAGCTTGGATCTTGTAATATGATTTATCAAGTATACATGTCTCAATGGCGAATGAGGTAGATGAGATGAATGATATCAATAGTCATATTAGCCCCTTATCATATCTTGTTAAACGTGTCCCTCCTTAGGTTCCATATCATTGTCTCTGCAATCTGCTTACCATCCCAAATACTAAAAACAAAAATTATTTGCCACATGCCTTTCATTCTATGCTCTTATTTAAAGTAAGTTTTAAAACATTTTTTAATTAACAAACTCTAAGGGTAAAGTGTGCCTTTGAATTGGCACCTTGTAAATATTTGTTTATTATTATATTATATTAATTCAATTCAATTTCCAGTACATTTCTTGTTTCCCCATGATGTCTTACTGTTCATATCTAATAAATAGTTTGATTTTTTCATGGGATCACCAAAGTTATTTTTATTATCTCATTAGATTTGTTATAGATCTTGATATGATGGATGATGATGAATGATTTATATATATATATATATATATATAAATTTTAAAAGGCAAATGGGAAAAACCCATAAAACAGCAAACGGCCACATAATGCAAAACTATTTAAAATTAAAACGGAACAGTAGAGAAAATCCGATCAGAAT